>NC_059279.1:3312500-3315000 GCF_017591435.1 Portunus trituberculatus | reverse complement strand
TAATCCCTTCAGTACCATGACGCGTTTTCATATTTATTTTGCTTACTATTTGATGATTTTACACAGCTTCAGATACTTATTTTGAGATTAGAATAGTGAAGACTCTAACCATTCATCTTTTTACCTCCATAGACCCTTCCGAATGTAAATAAACCTAATCATACCCAAACTCATGGTAAAAACCGCGTCCTGGTACTGAAGGGGTTAAGTAGCCTTGCCTCAAATCATCTATATCCAGAAACGCTTTTTTTTCTTTCACTAAAGCTACTTTCCAGGCCCAGAGAAATGCTCAGACTGATTCTCAAGACTATTTCTGGTATTAATAATGTAGAAATAGTGTTAATCTCTCATTAGAAACGTAAAAAAAAAACACACACACACACACTTAAAAACCAGTGTAGCGTCTTGAGTTCTGTGAAAGTAGTGATATGGTGTAGAAGTGTTTCAGAATAGTGTGTCTCGTCCTCTAGTCCTTCTCACCTTCCCGCTCTTCTCGTCTTTGTTCTACCTCTGATCCCTTCTCATTAGTGTGTCTCTCTGTGGGTCTCTCGGGTAATGCTTCTTTTCATCTGTACCTCTCTTTTTCTCTTTTTTTTTCCATTTCTTTCTATTTTTACTTTATCTCTTTCTTTCTCTCATTCTATTTCTCTTCGTTCCTTGTGCGCTGTTTTCCTTTGGGTCTTATTATGTGATTTTCCTCTATTTTTTTTTCTTCCCTCTTTCGTTTTATCTGTTGATCTCATTCTTTTGTTCTTTTCTTCCTTACTTTTCCTTTATCTTCGATCTCATGCTGTCTCGTTCATCTAATCGCTCTCTCTCTCTCTCTCTCTCTCTCTCTCTCTACCATATTCTGAAACACCTCCACTATTTCAAAGAGCTTGATTCAAATTTACACGAGTTTTTTAAGGTGTTTTTGCAATTCTAGAGGCAGATTGACAAGATTTCTACATTATTAACTGGAGAAACACTATTGAAAATCCCACTAATCATCTCTGTGGCCTTGGAAAATAGCCGTGGTGAGAGAGCAAAGCGTTTCTGAATACTGACCTCTCTCTCTCTCTCTCTCTCTCTCTCTCTCTCTCTCTCTCTCTCTCTCTCTCTCTCTCTCTGTGTGATTGTGCCGTCCCCTGATTCAGACGTGTTAGGTTTAAGCAGTGGGCGGGAGGAGCGTGTAGTGTCTGTAGGCTTCAAGGAGCGTGAAGATAACAAGGTATAACTTCACCCCGTACAAACATTTCCACTGACCCAGCGCGGAGTGGCAACAAATAGATACACACACAGACACACACACACACACACACACACACACATAGACAGTCACACACACACACACACACACACACACACACACACATACATAGACAGTCTCATACACACACACACACACACACACACACACACACACACGAGCTTCCCACGACAGCGTTTCACAATTCACACCACGGAAAGAGAGACGAGATGCCGCTACAGGAAAACAAAACAAACAGGCACATGTAGATAAAACAAAGCAACAGGAGAGGACAGAAAAAACAAGGAGAAAAAAAAAAAAACTCGGAACGTCACATTTAATAAACAAGATGAGGCTCGTAAACAGTGTTGCGCTGAGGCGAATAAAAATAGAGTAGACGGAGAAGACGAAGAGAAAAAAAAAAGGAAAAACAACAGAAACAAGAAAACACAAGAAGAAACAGGCAAAAAAAAAGGAAAAAAACATGAATAAAAAAAGGTAAAAATAATAACAACAACAAAAAAAAAGAAAATGAATGTACAAGACTGAAAGAAAAGGAAGAGGAAACGAAAAGGAGGTAGGAGATAAAATTACCAAGATAGATTTCCACATGGAGTCTTTGTTCCTTATTCAGAAACGTTTTGCTCTCTCACCACGACTACAGGGATGATTAGTGGGTTTTCAAGTGTGTTTCTCCAGTTAACATTACAGAAATCTTGTCTCTATCTGCTTCTAGACACGCAAAAACACCTTAAAAACTCTTTGCTCTCCAGTTAACATTACAGAAATCTTGTCTCTCTCTGCTTCTAGACACGCAAAAACACCTTAAAAACTCTTTGCTCTCCAGTTAACATTACAGAAATCTTGTCTCTCTCTTCTTCTAGACACGCAAAAACACCTTAAAAACTCTTTGCTCTCACACATCTATTTTTTCAAGGCTACAGGGATATTTAGCGGGGTTTTCAAGAGTATTTCTCCAGTTAACAATGCAGAAATCTTATCACTCTGCCTCTAGAAACGTAAAAACACCTTAAGAAAATATTAGTATAATTTAAACAAAGCCTTCAGAAATAGCGGAGGTGAAGCGCAGAAGTGTTTGAGATTACAAGCCTTTGGGAGACGTCTGGACCACACGTGTCTCTGAAATCCTGTCCTGACCGCGCCCTAAGGATGCACTGTTCTCTGAGGCGTGTTGTGGTCTTATTGTTTAGTCAAGTAACCGACCCTTAGTGAATCAGCCAGCCATGCATGCCGCCCTTTCCCATCACTCTC
>NC_059279.1:3300000-3307500 GCF_017591435.1 Portunus trituberculatus | reverse complement strand
CATTTAATTTGAGAAGGAAGAAGTAATGTCAAGAAATTAATGTGGATGTTATGATAGTGAAGAAAAAGAGTGTAAAAAAACAATTATTGATTACATGAATGAAAAACTGAGTATCTACCAGAACTGCTTATTTGGAAACTCAGCAACCAAACTAAACAAAAGAAAAAAAGGTAAACATATTAACTGGAGAGAAAAAAAAAATATATACAAATATGAAAAAAAAGTCACCACAAAATTTAATCCAATAACCAGACCAAAACAAATCAAACAACAGATAAAGAAACCCTAAACACACGAGCATATGAACCCTGAACCCTGAGCCCTGAACCCTGAACCCTGAACACTGAATCCTGAACCCTGAAGCACCCTAAAACACGACACATTCACCCCAACAAGCCATCAAGAACCATTATGCACCACTCAAACTGTCTTGTCCCCTCTTGTTCCTTTGCCTGAGTGTTCAAAACTTAAGGTACAAGCCGTCTGACTCCTCTCTTAGCCGTGAACAAATACCTGAGATTAGATCAAGGAGGCAATCGTTAGTCTGACATCCCTGCTTCTTCCTCCCACGACGCCCAATTGGTATTAAGTAAAAGTGATGAGTCTATCAGGGAAGTACACGGCAGTTTATCTCGGGAATCTAAACTAAGAGGCGTCGAGGAGGAGAGACAAAGGTTATCGATGTTATGTATTGAGTGAGAGAGTTAAGTGGCTGTGTGATGGAGTGATAGTGAGAGAGGGAGAGGAAGAGAGGGAGGGAGGGAAAGAGAGCGAGAGGTGTAAGGAATCAGCTAACAGACTTGTATTTTCTTCTTTTTTTCATATTTTTCTCATTTTCTCGTTTTCCATTTATCTTATTCATTTTCTTTATTATTTTCTGTTTCCTTCACATTCTATCTTTCTTTTCGTCATCCTCAATCCTTTCCTGTGTCACGAATTTATCCTTTCATCTGCTTCCTTTCTATTATATCCTTATTTAACTCCTCTATCCTTCTTCTCTTCTATCTCCTTCTTCTCTATTCCATCCGTACTTACTTTTTAAATATTGTTTTTTCTCCTTTTCTATCATTTTTTTTCTCTTTTTTTCGTTCTCCATTTATCTGATTCATTTCCTTATTCTTTTCTATTTCCTTCACATCCTATTCTTCTTTCCATCTATCCTTTACATCACTGCTTAATATTTTCATCCTCAATCCTTTTCTACCTCACAATATTTCCTTTCAATCCTCACTCACTCCTTCCTTTGATACCCTTCCACCTCCTTCCCTTCGATTCCATCCTCACTTACCTCCGCTCTCCCCCTTTCTTATCCTTCCACCTCCTACCTCTCCATCCCTCACCCTTACTCCACTCCACTCTTCTTCAATCCTTCAGACAGACTCCTTTACTCCTATTCCCTTGTATCCTGCCCCACTCCTCTCGTCCTGTCAGTGAGAAGGACGCGATCAGAGTCCACAAAAGTCTTATAATCCTTGTAGCGCGGCGGGATGGTGACGGCAGAGAAGGGGGAAGGAGGGACAGGGGAGGGAGGGGCAAGGGGAAGTAAGGAGAGGCAGGGAGGGGCAATGAGAGGAAGGGAGAGGCAGGGAGAGGCAGGGAGAGGTGTTAGGAAGCAGAGAGAGACAGTGAGATGTAGAAAGAGGCAGGGAGAAGCAGGGAGAGGCAGGGAGAGGCAGAAAAAAGCAGGGAGACACAGGGAGAGGCAGGGAGAGGCAGAGAAAAGCAAGGAGACGCAGGGAGAGGTGGTAGGAAACAGGGAGAGGCTGGGAGAGGCAGGGAAAAGCAGAGAGAGCCAGGGAGGAGGGAGAGACAGGGAGAGGCATAAGAGGCAGGGAGAGACAGGGAGAGGCAGGGAGAGACAGGGAGAGGCAGGGAGAGGCAGGGAGAGGCAGGGAGAGGCAGGAAAAAAATCAGAGTGAGGTAGGGAGAGGCAGGGAGAGGCAAAGAGAGGCAAGGAGAGGTAAGTAGGAAAGAGGGAGAGGCAGGGAGGGGCAGGGAGAGGCAGGGAAAACAGAGAGAGGCAAGGAGAGGCAGGGAGAGGCAGGGAGAAGGAGGGAAAGGCAGAAAGAAGCAGAGAAAGGCAGGGAGAGGCAAGGAGAGGTGGTAGGAAGCAGGGAGCGAGGTGATGTGGTGCATTAAATGTCTTGCAGTAAAGGCCTTGTATTTTTTTTTTTTTTTGTCTGTAGTTTGTTGTGTGTTTTGGTGGTTGATGGAAGGGAAAAATTCAGGATGTGTTTTTTTTTTTTTTTTTTATTTATATATTATTTTGTTAAGTGAATGAGTTTTGCTGTTTTATTTAGTGTTTCTTCTTTTCTTTTCTTATTTTTTCTTTATTTTCATATGTTCTGTTTTTTTTTTCTCTCTCTCTCTCTTTCTCTGCATTCAATTTTCTCCTTTTTCCTTTTCCCTTCTTTACATTTTCTTCATTACTTACTCCATTTCTTCCCCTTCTCTTACCATTATCTAAACTTCTCTCTATCTACTATTTTCAGCCTCTTCCTTCTTTTACTCTTGTTTTCATTCACCCATTCTCATTTTCCAGTTTTATTCGTCTCTTGTTTTCTATTTCATTCATTCATTTATTCATTTTTCATCTCCAGCTTCCAGTAAACCCAAAATTACACTTCATAATTGTATATTCAACTCTTTATTCATTTTCCACCTTTTTATTTCTCCTTTCCTGTGTTTAGTAATGTATCAAATCACTCTTCATTTCCTCCTCTTCCGCCTCCTCCTCCTCCTCCTCCTCCTTCTCCTCCTCCTCCTCCTCCTTCACCTACACCTCCTACACCTCCTCCTCCTCCTGTTCCTTGTCCTACACCTCGTCCTTCTCCTCCTCCTTCTCCTCCTCTTCCTCCTCCTCCACCTTCGCCCCCAACCTTTTCCACCACCTCCTCCTCCTCTTCCTTTTCCTTCTCCTTCTCCTCCTCCTCCTCCTCCTCCTCCTCCTCCTCCTCCTCATCTTCTTCTTCTTCCTTGTCTTCCTCTTCTCCTTTCTGTATTTCATGTCGTAGCAACTTATGAAGACTTTTATCGCGTTTTCTTTGATTGAGGTGCTTCAAAATACTCCTCTTCCTCCTCTTCCTCTTCTTCTTCCTCCTCTTCTTCCTCCTCCTCCTCTTCTTCATCTTCTTCCTTTCTTCTCTCCATGTCTTCTTCTCTCTATTCGTCATCTCCTTCTCTTCCTTTCCCTTTTTATCTAGTTTGTTTTTATTTTGTTAGGGAATTAAATGAAAGTCTTGTTGTGTGTGTGTGTGTGTGTGTGTGAGAGAGAGAGAGAGAGAGAGAGAGAGAGAGAGAGAGAGAGAGAGAGAGAGAGAGAGAGAGAGAGAGAGAGAGAGAGAGAGAGAGAGAGAGAGAGAGAGAGAGAGAGAGAGAGAGAGAGAGAGAGAGAGAGAGTATTTTATTCATACAGCTTATTACACACACACACACACACACACACACACACACACACACACACACACACACACACACACATTCTTAGCTTTGCCTTCACCCACATTTATTCTACCCCCCCTCTTTTCTTTCCTCACACACACACACACACACACACACACACACACACACACACACACCAGTAAATGACTATGAGAATTTTACGAGAGCAATTTGTGTGAATGAAAGACCACCACCACCACCACCACTAGCATTACGAAGAACGACGCAACACACACACACACACACACACACACACTCTCTCTCTCTCTCTCTCTCTCTCATCCCAAGTGACGAGGAATGGAGTGTTTTTGACTCATTGTTCCACCCCATAATTTCCTCACTAATGCAACAGGGACATAAACTTAGGACTTTCAGAGGGTGGAGGCTTAGGAAGGAGGACAGGAGGACAAGTTAAGGAGGAGGAAGAGAAAGAGGAAGAAGAGGAGGAGGAGGAGGAGGAGTGCATTGATGGGTTGGTCAGGACTCTCAGGAGAAGCCTTCAGTGTGTCGACATATGTTGGGAAGTGAGGGTCAGAATGCTCTTAATGGGGTCAGGAGGCGAAGGAGGAACCATCATGGGGGGTTAGGGTGGGTCAGAGTGCGTGGGGAGAGTCAGGGAGGGGGATTAAGTCTGTGGAAGAGAGCTGGGAGTGGTTGTGCGTCGTCTAAGTACTTTCTGGTGTGGCCGAGTGTTTGGCTAAAGGGGTTGGAATGTATTAAGATGGTGTTCTGGTGTTTATTGCAGAGTTGGAATGCATATGAAGAGGATTAAGTCTTTAGTGGTTAGGATTTGCGGAAATGAATGTGGTAGAGAATAGCTTTTAATAGTTTTTAGTGGTTTTATTGAATTTCCCGAGTGGTTAGTGGAGTTAGTATAAGCTAATAAGTTGTTTGAAACATTCATAGTGTGTTGAAATGCATATGACGAGAATTGAAGATATATATGTAATAGAAATAAAAAGTTACACGAATTTCTTCTCTAATGGTGGAGAAAATAAAGAAAAACTGAAGAAATAAGTAATGAAACAGGCATTTGTGGGAGTCGAGGTGCATGTAGGAAGGTCGCAAGAGATGAAGGATGTTTGAAATATGTTAGAAAGTAAAAACGTTCCCTTAATTACACGGTGGGAATGTATGGGAGGAGCGAGACGGTGGAGAGACATGATTTACACTGAGTCGAGGCGTCCATCAGAGGGGTAGGGCGTGGGGCGATGAAGTAAAGGCCACAGAGGTGCTAAAGATCGTGATGGAAGCGTCCAGGCTGGAGAGTAATGGAGAAAACAATGATTGACTCCACGGCCAGTATTCAGAAACACTTTGCTTTCTCACCACGAGTGTCTTCCAAGGCCATTGAGATGATTAGCCACTTTCTCTTTGTGTTTCTCCTGTTAATACTGTGGAAATCTTGTTAATTTGGCAAAAACATCATAGAAACACTTGTTGCTTCTCGTTACTGCTATTTTCCAAGACCACAGAGATTATTAGACTGGGTTTGTGAGTGTCTTTGTTGGTGATATTGCAGAAATCTTGTCAATCTGTCAAAAGAATCGTAGAAGAACTCTTGGAAATGAATATATCTTTATTTAGAGTGTTTTGAAAGTAATGGAGGTCAGGTACTCTTTTCTTGGCCTCAAAATTGATAGAAATAAAAACAAAAATCTGAAAATACATGGATAGTTATGTTATGAAAATATCTGAAAACTACTATTTTCACCGATAGTATGAAGAATGCACAGAAATAAATTCATAATTTTGTCCTTTTAAGCTACAAAAACATGAAAATTTGCTGATAACCGTGTGTGTGTGTGTGAGAGAGAGAGAGAGAGAGAGAGAGAGAGAGAGAGAGAGAGAGAGAGAGAGAGGAAAACAATAACATTCAAGACCATGGAAAGGATAAAAAGCCTTGGAGAGAGAGAGAGAGAGAGAGAGAGAGAGAGAGAGAGAGAGAGAGAGAGAGAGAGAGAGAGAACGAGACCGAGACCGAGACAACGAGACAGCGAGACAGAGACAGAGACAGAGACAGACAGAGACAAAGAGAGACACAGCGAGAGAGAGAAAAAAAAAAACATCACCCTTCAAGACCAGGTAGGGAGTAAGCGCTATGGTGCTTTTTACCGATAACAGGAAAGGAAGATATTGATATTGACATTGATATCTTTATTTGCCTCTTGACTGATAGTGATAAGGCCAGGTCCGTTAAGCCTACAAACAGTTGCATTGGGAACAGAAACGAACGCAAATCCTTCACCAAACTGCGGAACTCACAAATACAAAACATAATAAAGAATACATATGGGCGTGTGAACCACCAAGGGGAGGGGCCGCCCAACCACCACCACCACCACCACCATCACCACCACCGCCACCAGCAAGCCGCAGTTGAATAATTGATAAGGCGGAGGAGATGGACGTTGATTGCTTCTTGATTAATGACACAAAAGAAGGAGGGAAAAAAAAGCAGCAGAAAATATGACAAAAAAAAGGCAGATTGGTGTGTTTATAAATTAGTGGATTATTTAGTGACGCGTCCCTTCATAGATCATTTGTTTTATTGATGAGATGAAGCTCAGGCTAGATGAGGCTGGCTGGTTAAGGAAGAGATGAAGAAGGAGGAGGACAACGAGGAGGAGGAGGAGGAGGAGTAGGACGAAAGAAGGAAAAAGAGTAGAGAGATAAAAAAATATGAAAACGAATAAGAGGAAGAGGAAAAAATAGTATTAATGAAAAAGAAATTAAAAACAAGAATAAGAAGAACAATAGGAGGAGGAGGAGGAGGAGAAGGAGGAGAAGGAGAAAACAGAAGAGGATGAATGAAGAAAAAGAGTAGAGAGATAAAAAATGAAAAAGATTAACAGGAAGAGCTAAAAATAGTCGTAATAAAAGACGAAATTCAAAACAAGAACAAGAAGAACAAGAAGAAGAACGAAAAATAAGAGGAGGAGGAGGAGATGGAGGAAGAAGAGGAAAGGAGGAAAAAAAGTAGAAAGAAGAAAAAAAACGAAAAAAAAGAATAAGAAAAAAAGAAATTAAAAACAAGAACAAACACAACAAGAAGAACAAGAAAAAGAAGAGGAAGAGAAGAAGGAAGGAGAGGAAGATGAAAGAAGGAAAAGAGATAAAAAATAAAAAAACGAAAAAGAATAAGAGGAAGAGGATAAATAATGGTAATAAAATGAAAAATAAGAACAACAACAACAACAACAACAACAACAACAAAAACAATAGGAGGAGGAGATGGAGGAGGAGGAAAAAAGAAGGAAAAAAGTAGAGAGACAAAAAAACGAACAAGAATAAGAGGAACAGCAAAAATAGTAACAAAAGAAGAAATGAAAGACAAGAACAAGAAGAACAAGAAGAACAAGGAGAAGAGGAAGAGAAGGAAAGAAGAGAAAGAGAAGAAAGCGATAAAAGAACGAAAATGAACATAACAAAAGAAGAAAAAGAAGAACAAGATCAAGAACAACAAGAAGATTAAGAAGAACAAGGACAAACAATAAAGAACAGAAAGAAAAAAGAAGAACACCAAAATTTGTGATAAAGTAAGAGAAGGTAAAGAAAGAGGAGAATGAGAAAGAGGAAGAGGAACACAAAAGAATACAAAGAAAAAAATAAACACTAGACTTCTTCTCACTCTGGTAGAAAGAGGAGGAGGATTAGGAGGAAGAGGAGGAGGAGGAAGAAGAGGAGGAGGAGGAGGAGGAAGAAGAAGATGAACAAGAAGGATGAAGTAAAAGATGAAGCAAGAAAATCATGAATAAGAATAAGGAGACGGTGATAATTGCTTGAGAGAGAGAGAGAGAGAGAGAGAGAGAGAGAGAGAGAGAGAGAAGTAAAGCGGGTCATGGCTACGGAAGGCTAGTGTTTGGAAGGCGCAGTGTTTGGTGGTGGTGGCGTTTAGTGGTGTTGTCTTGAAACGCAGCAAAATACTCTCTCTCTCTCTCTCTCTCTCTCTCTCTCTCTCTCTCTCTCTCTCTCTCTCTCTCTCTCTCTCAGGTCGGTAGGTTACTCTGTCTCTCTCTCTCTCTCTCTCTCTCTCTCTCTCTCTCTCTCTCTCTCTCT
>NC_059279.1:3282500-3295000 GCF_017591435.1 Portunus trituberculatus | reverse complement strand
TGTAGTGGGTGTGGTTGTTGTTAGCAGTAGTGGTCGTAGTAGTGGTGGTCGTGGTGGTGGTAGTAGTGGTGGTGGTGGTGAAATTCAAATCCATATTACAGACAAGTACTCATGAATAATTGCAGACCACACAGACACACACACACACACACACACACACACACACACACACACACACACATACATAACGAAGAGTGCATACGTGTGGCAGAGGTCATGGTTGCCCGTCTCGCTTCCCCGTGTTAATTGCAAAGCACACACACACACACACACACACACACACACACACACACACACACACACACACACCACTTGAGGGCTCCTTTTTCATTTACTACAAGTACTACTATTACTACTATTACTTCTACCATTACTACTACTACTACTACTACTACTACTACTACTACTACTACTACTACTACTACTACTACTACTACTACTTCTATTTTTGTTCTTTTCTTCTCTTATTTCACATTTGTCCTTTCATCTCTTTCTCTGCTTTACTTTTTCTATTCCTTCTTCTCCTCGTGAAGTTTCTAATCGTAAAACATTTTCTATTTTCTTTTTTAACTACGAAAATCGATAGAGAGAGAGAGAGAGAGAGAGAGAGAGAGAGAGAGAGAGAGAGAGAGAGAGAGAGAGAGAGAGTGTAGGAAAATCACGCTACGCAGACCGCCAATGCCTCTCCGGTTGCGCTGTTGTAGTAAAATTTGATATGATGTTGTTGATACCACCACCATCACTGCTCCTCCTGCTGCTGCTGCTACTACTAGTACTACTATTACTACTACTATTACTACTACTACTACTACTACTACTACCACCACTACTACCACTACTACTACCACCACCACCACTACTGCTACCACCACTGCTACCTGCACCACTGCTGCCACTACTGCTGCTACTGCCACCACCACCACCACCTACCACTACTGCTACTACTACTACTGCTACCACCACTGCACTGCAAACCACTGCTACCACCACCACCACCACTACTACTACTACTACTACTACTACTACTACTACTACTACTACTACTACTACTACTACTACTACCACCCTCAACATCACACCAGTAATATGGAACACACTTACACACACACACACACACACTCACACATATGCAAAGCAGACAGGAAACGGCGGATAAGACAAACAAAGGACACATACACATACACACACACACACACACACACACACACACACACGTACAAATATAACACATTGTATATATTTTTTTGTTGCAATATATCTTAGTTTTTTGCTCTTTGATTCCGATGCCTTTGTTTGCTCTTGAATCTTGAATGCCACACAGCGAGAGAGAGAGAGAGAGAGAGAGAGAGAGAGAGAGAGAGAGAGAGAGAGAGAGAGGGGTGGGGGAAACTACCTATAAATAGACAGACATATATTATTATTATTATCATCACACGTGCAATACATTATCTTTTATACCCCTGTAAATCATAACGGACCGACTTTTCCTTTACACATTCCCTGCATCTGATTTTCGTGTAAAGTCATCGCGCGGGAAGAGAAATTTCCTTTGATTCACTTCGATATCTCACAACTCTTGGTTCGTTTTCACTAGCGGTTCGTTTGCGGTTCGTATATATTCGTTATAGTCTCCCAGCGCGTAAAGTCAACTAACGTGTGATCTGTTGCCTCGAGGGAGTGCGTTATGCTGCTCCGAACTGATGAATGGTACAGCTGTTCGAATCTTTGAGCGAATCCTTCATTGAGTTTCGCGCGACCGTGGCTAATCCCTAATTGTGCTTTATGGATCTTACGGGAAGCGAGCAGAGCCGAGTTGCGCCCAAGAGGTTTCAAAAGTTTATCTGTATTACCCTTCGCGCGGCTCTGTGTGCTTGTCTGGGTCTTAACATCCTGTCCTGTGGTTTAGAGACTTCGCTTCCCAGTATTCATTTGAGTTCTTGCGCCTCTTGTAGCTCTCCATAACCTTCCTGAGATGCGTTTCTTGTCGCTTTTAACGCTTTCAGTACTGGAACGCATATTTTACTATGAGTTTTGGGTATGATTAGACGATTTTATTTATATCAGGAGGAGTCTATGGAGGTCAGAAGATTAATGGCCAGAGTAGATTAACAGCCAGACTATTTTCTATTCTAATTCAAACATAAGTGAAGCTGTGCAAAATCCTCAAATAGTAAGCAAAATGAATAGAGAAAAGCGTCATTGTACTGAAGGGGTTAAGTCTTTCTGCGTCTGGGTCTCGTATGGTCACGACTGTTTCTGTTTATCTTGTTCATACTTCCCTCTTTTTTCTCCTCGTAACTTCCTGCATCTCTTCTTAAATATGCTTGTAATCTTGTATGTGTATTTTCACGCGCTTTGTTTTCTTTTGCTTTCCTGCATCTTTTTCTTAAATATGCTTGTATACTTTTCTTAAATATGCTTGTAAACTTTTAGCATATTTTTTCTCCTTTTTTCCTTGTTCGCATCGTTTAAATATACTTGTAAACCTTTATTTTTTTTATTTTCTTTCTTGCGTCTGAAAGTATCTTTTTCTTAAAACGTACTTGTAAAATCTTATCAATATTTCTTTTTTCCTTTTTCTTTGTGTGTAACTTCATGGACCTTAATATAAACGTTTGTGATGGTCTGTTAACTCTGCTACGCTCATATTCTTTTTTTTTTTTTTTTTCGTCTTTTTTTCAATTTTATGTATTTGTAATGGTCAGGTTAGGTTAGGATAGGTTAGGTTAGGTTGGGTTAGGTTAGGTTAGGTGAGGTTAGGGTTAGATTAGGTTAGGTTAGGTTAGGTGAGGTTAGGTTAGATTAGGTTGGGTTAGGGTTAGGGTAGGGTAGGTTAGGTTAGGTTGGGTTATTTCAGTGTTTTGCTATCTTTATATATTTATTCACATTCTGTTCATCATTCTTCTAACCTGTATATATGTAAAACCTCCTCTCTCTCTCTCTCTCTCTCTCTCTCTCTCTCTCTCTCTCTCTCTCTCTCTCTCTCTCTCTCTCTCTCCTCTCTCTCTCTCTCTCTCTCTCTCTCTCTCTCTCTCTCTCCCTCCTCTCTCTCTCTCTCCCTGCCCCTCTCCCTCATACCTACACATTAATTAATTACAGGTGACACAATCTCGCACCACAACTAATAAGACAGAGAGGAGCGACGTTCACCTCACCTGGTCAGTTTGGTTCACCTGAGTCAACCTCCTTCTCTTCTTTTACATTCATTACTTTAACTCTGAAATCAAGAACAACATTACTTTTACTCAAATACCCAACAGTAAATGGTAACAGTGATGGTGATGGTGGTGGTGATGGTGGTGCGTTGGTATGGTGCATTGGTGGCGTAGGTGGTGGTGGTGTGTTGTGGAGGGCGTGGTGGAGGAGGGACGGGTAGAGGTAAAGGGTGTGGTAGGGAGGTTAGGGAAGGAGGTGAGGGAGGGAATGGAGGAGGAACCAGCTGCTTGCCTTGTCCGTCACGCTACGCTGCCCGCCAGAGGTCAAGTGTGAAGAAACTCGCTTGTCGTTGAGGTCAAGGGGTGTGGAGGAGGAGGAGGAGGAGGAGGAGGAGGAGGAGGAGGAGGAAGAAGAAGAAGGGAAGAGCAGAGGTAGTCCGTCTTGATCTGGGTCCGTCGAGGTGAGTTTTGGTCCATCTTGAAGGAGGGAGGAAGAGAAAAATATGAAAGAAGAGGGTGGAGGAAGAGCAGGAAAAGAATGAGAAGATGGAAGAGAGAAAAGAAAGAAAGAAAAAGGAGGAGGAAGAGGAGGAGAGGAGTGAGAAGGAGAAGAAAATGTAGAAGGAGGAAAGAAGAAGAACGAGGAGGTGGTGGAAGAGGAGAAGAAGAAACCAAGGAAGAAGAAAAGAAGAAAAGGAGAATAAAAATGCGACAGAACATAATAGAACAATATAACACAAGAGAAAGAAGAAAACAACAACAGCAACAACAACAACAACAACAATAAAAACGAAAACAACAATAAAAGGCCCCCTCCAGAGCATTTATCTTCCCTTCACAGTCGCCTTTCCTCAGAGCCCACCCTTCCAAACATTGCCTTCGTTATCTCGTTCTTCAGTGTTCATATTCTGAAACGCTTCCACGCTTCACAGAGCCTTCACTATTTTAAAAAGGCTCTAGTTGAAGTGACACGGGTTTTTAATGGCGCTTCTATAATTCTAGTGATATGTTAACAAGTTTTCTGTATTATTAGCAGGAAAAATACTCATTAGAACTCGGCTAATCGTCTCTGTAGGCTTTGGAAATGATCGTGGTGAGGGAGGGAAGCGTTTCTAAATATGGCACTTAGTACGTTCGCATTCAAAATCGTCTTCCAATCTCACTACCATAATTTTTCAAGGCCACAGAGATAACTAGCCGGGTTTTCAAGACAGTTTCTCCTTTAAATAAACCAGAAACCTTTCCAGTTTATCACCAGAACCATAAAAATACTCTTAATCCCTTCAGTACCATGACGAATTTTCATATTCATTCTGCTTACTATTTGGTGATTTTATACAGTTTCAGAAATTTATGGGTGGATTAAAATAGTGAAGACTTTGGCCATTAATCTTCTGACCTCCATAAACCTTTCCTAATGTCAATAAAATGGTTTAATCATACACAAATCTCAAGGTAAAATTGAGTCCCAGTAACGAAATAGTTAAAAACACGAGTATCTTCAACTGGAGCCTTTAGAAATGAATGGTGGTGGGGAAGCAAAGGGTTTTAGAATACAGGCATCTTGTGTCCCCGCGAAGGTCATGTGTCACTCGTCCAGATGCAAAAAATTTTATCATAAGTATTTTTATTTTGAGATCGCGTGTAGAAGGGTCAGAGATACAGAGTGAATAAATTGAGGAAAATGCAAACTACACGCCCTCTCCGTCTAAACATACCGTGTCCATAAGAGAGAGAGAGAGAGAGAGAGAGAGAGAGAGAGAGAGAGAGAGAGAGAGAGAGAGAGAGAGAGAGAGAGAGAGTATAGAATATGAAAATGATGTTAAAACGTGTAACTTTAAAAAAAATGTAAACGCATTTATGTCTAAACACTCAAGAAGAAGAAGAAGAAGAAGAAGAAGAAGAAGAAGAAGAAGAAGAAGAAGAAGAAGAAGAAGAAGAAGAAGAAGAAGAAGAAGAAGAAGAAAAGAAAGAAAAGAAAAAAAAAAAAGAGCCGGAAAGAAAAAATTAAAAAGAAACAAGAAAAGGAAGAATAGGAGGAAGAAATGAAAAAGAAGAAGAACAACAACATGAACAAGAACAAGAAGAACAAGAACAAGAAACAACAGAATCATCAACACTACTACCACCATCACCAACCACCACCACCAACAACAACAACAACAACAAGAACAAGAGGAGGAGAAGGAGGAGAAGGAGGAGGAGGTAGAGATACTGTTAAGAATGCACTATATGTCTCTCTCCCCTTGTAATCTGGTCTACGTATCTCTTCCTGATGTTTCCTAGAGTGTCAGTACTAAAATTTATTCCTTCCCCTCCTGAAAATTTCTTGCTTGTCTCGTCCTCTCTGCCTTATTCTTTCTCTCACACGTAGAGTTATGAATGAGCGATACTTGGTTCCACACTCTACAATCATTCCATTCTCCTTACCTTTTTTGTTTTTGATGTCAGTGGCTTCATTTTCTATTCATGACTCGTTTTCTTTCACTTTTTCTGGGTAGACTGAGAAGATGTAAATTTTTGTTTGGGTTTTCTCTTCTTGTACTTCCTATTTTTCTCTCCTTCAGTTGTTCTTCTTTCTCCTCCTCTTCCTTTTGATCCTTCTTTTCCTCTTCCTCCTCTTATTCTTCCACCTTCTGATATTTCTCCATTTTAATACTTAACTTTTCTCTTCTCGTAGCTTTGATTCACTTTACCACTATATTCTCTCTCTCTCTCTCTCTCTCTCTCTCTCTCTCTCTCTCTCTCTCTCAATTCTGGAGTAATTATAAAATCCGGTAGAGTGAGTCAGACAGGCGTGTGTTGAGTCGCTAATGAAGGGAGAGGTACAGGAGTTGCTGAGCGCCAAACAAGCGTAAAGAGAAGAGAAAACCAGAGTGGATTGGCGCCCAGTACTTAGTAGGAGGGTAAGCAAAGGACAGTAGGAAAAAGATGCAGGTGGAAATAATGGAAGTAGGAAATATTAGTAGAAATGTTTATATTGTTGATTTGTTGGTTATTTTGTGTTGAGCTGTGTTTTTAGATTGTTTTGTTTTGTCTTGTGAGTTTTTATTGTTTCTGTGAGGTTATGTGTGTGTGTGTGTGTGTGTGTGTGTGTGTGTGTGTGTGTGTGTGTTCCGCTCGAGTGGTGCTTGAGTACGATTTTACCCTTGCCACACACACACACACACACACACACACACACACACACACACACACACACACACACACACACACACACCGAGGCATTAGTCATTGGGACAAATAGACAACATCACCTTCGCTCTTCTTTGATAAAAAAAAAAATTAACTGAGAATTTATAGCTACGGATTACCTGAGCCTCACCTGAACACACACACACACACACACACACACACACACACACACACACACACACACACACACACACACACACACACACACACACAAAGTTACCTGTCACTTTTTTTTGAGCAATAGCATTTCTGGTTAAGGGAAAGAAAAAAATATGAGAAAAAATATGAAAGTGGCAGTCCGTAAAGAGAAAAGGCCAAAGTAAAACACAAATACACAGAAATATCTTGCCAGACGTTTATGTGTACGTGTTTGAATTAAAGACATGAATACTTAAATACAGAAAGACCTCGTTAGGCATTTGAATATAAATAAAATGAAGGAAAGGATGATCAGAAAACAAGTGTTATTTCCTATAGAGAATACATATATCAAAAGGTATAAATTCATAAAGACCTTCTTAGACAATTCAATATAAGTCACTGGAGGAAAGGATGAACTGAATATAAGGTGCCATTTTAAAAACAAGGTGCCATTTTCTATAGCGAATACATATATTAAAAAAAGTATAAATTCATAAAGACCTTGTTAGACATTTGAATATAACTAAATGAAGGAAAAAATAATCAGAAAACAAGGTGCCAGTTTCTATAGCGAATTTATATGTTAAAAGGTATAAATTTATGCCTTAGACTTTTCAATACAAGTCACTGAAGGAAAGAATGAACTGAAAATAAGGTGCCATTTCAAAAACAAGGTGCCATTTTCTATAGCGAATACATATGTTAAAAGGTATAAATTTATAAACACCCCCTTAGACTTTTCAATACAAGTCACTGAAGGAAAGAATGAACTGAATATAAGGTGCCATTTAAAAAACAAGGTGCCATTTCCTATAGAGAATACATAAAAAGACTTAAATACAGTATACATCCCTCGCCAGACGTCTATGTATAAATATTGGTATGCGTACATCAAAACACATTCCTTAAAAGATCATTTCGAGAGCAAAGAACAAATAAGTAACATTTCCTATAAAGAACCTTAAAAAAATAGATATATACTATCAAAAACATTCAGAGAGGAGAAAATATCAACAAAAAAATAACAAAAAAAAAGAGATAAAGGTTTATGTACCAAAAAAGCAGTAAGAATGATGTAAAAGCAAGCAGAGATGATGAATAAATGAAGGAATTGCTGCAAAGGAGACGTGGATGAATGATGCGAGGAAGGGAAAACAAATGACTGCATAAATAAAAGATAAGGCGACTGATTGCAGGTAAATTGTGACTTTGCATTCTGTTAGTCAATAAGTGCTGGTATTAAAGGCTTTTTCCTCCTCAGGCGAAGGTTATGGGTGCGCCAGAGAGAGAGAGAGAGAGAGAGAGAGAGAGAGAGAGAGAGAGAGAGAGAGAGAGAGGGAGAGGGAGAGGGAGAGAGACGCAGACAAACAAATGCATATGAGGTTCTAGGCATGCAGACAGACAGACACGTACGGCCTTGAGATGGTCGAACGCAGGAAGAATGTTTGACGCAAGAGGAGGAGGAGGAGGAGGAGGAGGAAGAGGAGGAAGAGGATTAAGAAGAGGAGGAGGAGGAGGAGGAGGGTAAAGAATGAGAGATATGTAAAAAAGAAGAACTAGTGGAGGAGGAGAATAAGGAGATGTGGTGAAGAATTTAAAGAAAAAGTGGAGGAGAAAGAGATGAGTAGGAGGATGAAGAGAATGAAGAGGAGCAAAAAGGAGAGGTGAAAAAAAGGAGGAGGAGTCGGAGGGGAAAAAAATAAGATGAGGTTAAACAAACGGAGATGATGATGGTGATGATGATGATGAGGAGGAAGGAGAGGAGGTGAAGTGGGAGAAGGAGGAGGAAGAAGAGGTGAAGGTGAAGGAGAGAAGAAGAAGAAGAAGAGGGACGAAGTGAAGCAGAAAAATAGTCAAGTAGATAAATAGTCATAGAACTCAGAATAAAACTACTAGAGAGTATACACAAACATACACTAACACCCAAATAGAAATACAGACGTCTCTCTCTCTCTCTCTCTCTCTCTCTCTCTCTCTCTCTCAGCAAGTCACTCTCTGCCTCAAAAATGGTCATAAAGAAAGGAGAAACAAACTACTGTTGCTCCACGTCGCTGCCTTGTCGAGTCTCCCCGCTGTGTGAAGAAACATCCATCACTCACCCGTGACTCTTTGTTGCAATTAAGAGATTTATATATTCTGCTCGCGCTTCTGCCTGTCTGTCTTTCGGTCTGTGTGTGTGTGTGTGTGTGTGTGTGTGTGTGTGTGTGTGTGTGTGTGTGTGTGTGTGTGTGTGTTTTAGTATGTTGTGCCTAAACATTTCTTAATCTTATTCCTTACGTTTGACAAGCTGATGGAGAAGTTATTTTGGGTTTCAAGGACGTTTCAGTTTATGTGTGTGTGTGTGTGTGTGTGTGTGTGTGTGTGTGTGTGTGTGTGTGTGTCAGTATGGTATCCTTAAACATTTTTTTCATTTTTTCCCTTTCCATTTCTATTTTCAAGGACGTTTTCATGATCCCAGTAAGGCTTCGACAAGAATTCTATGTCGCTATTACTGAGAACACCCATCCAAATACTGCTAGTGACTCCTGCGGCCTTTGGAAACACTCATGTTGGTAGGAACAAAAACATTTAAGCACACAAGTCTTGCCTATACAATAAACCACTCGCCAGCACAGTCTCCGCGGTACTTACATGCATAAATAAGAAAATTCAAGACAATCGCTAAAGCCAGAATTGCCAGCCGGTGAAATATTAGTCGTAACTCTTGAAAATAGTTAGTCTTCTGTCCGCTTGCCTTCTTTTGGTGCGCGGGTCACGAGTTACCGAGGAAAGCCAAGGTCTCTCCATGCTTAACTTCCACGCAAGACTAGAGAATGACGGCCGCGTGATGTGGAGTGAAAAAAGTCGAGAGCGTTAGAGCCACAAGACAAGGTGCGAGAATCAGTAGCGTGTCAGTTATTGAGCAAAGGCAAGGTTGAGTCACTGTTAACATGCAGGACTCCAGACTGGCGGCCGTGTGATGTGAACTGAAGAGAGAGCATAAGATAACTGATATTGAAACATGGATTGGCACATCAGAGGTCCTTTCCTTTCTTTCTGCTGCCGTTGGTCAGTGTTTCTCTTATCAAAACCCATTATCTTATTCGCTTTCTTATAACCTCACCATGTATATTTTTTATTAGGTAAACAATAGACTGAAGTAAAAAAGAAAATATTAACCTTCTTTCCTCGATTTATGTACATTAATTCAACAAAGACCATTGAATACACACATTTACTAGCCACACCCTGTACATTTGTCACTTCCATCCTTCACAATACATAAACAACAAAGTATATAGACTAACCTGACCACATGTTTTTATACTTGGATCGCTGAAGTCTTATCTAAAGCGAAGCAGAGAAGTAGTGACAAAGATCAAGACTGCCTGTTCTCAGCTGGACGGACGAGAAGGCTGCAGTGCATATCAACCGCCGCTAAGTAGCCATCTGTGTGATTACGAAAACACCACTCGTCTTTACACCGGCCCGCGTATAACTCACAGTGAATTGACGGCCGTACAAATGACGCTGGATTCACCACCATCAGTACCTGCCAATGCTGCGTCCTTTGCGATTATCAAGCAGGTGTTTGTCGTGCCTGCATGGTGCCTTGGCTTTGTTACTTCTGGCAGCTTGAAGGAGGAAAAAAGCTGGTTGTGTTGCTACTTAAGAAGAAGAAGATAGGGAGCTACAAGAGGCTGTCACACAGACTCAAGACTCACACATACCCCACACATACACATACTCACGGATACTCTCACAGACAGACACAAACTTACACAGACTCACTCAGACAGACACAGACAGACACAGACAGACGTAGCACACACTAGGGTTATTGAGAAAAGCTTTTAGGATGTTGGCAGGCAAAAGGACGTCTCGGATGCCCTGGCTGGTTTCATGACGCCTAAACACCAGGTAGTGCCAAACATAAATACTGTAATCACAATTTTGCAATTAACCACCATTAAGGAGAACGTAAATCGACACCAAGCACTGCAATGTTACGCCTGTTTGGGGTCACCGACACACCTGCACAGCGAGCAAGGAGGGAAAACACCTGCCTGCTGCTAAAGTTTCAATGTATTAATGATAAGATAACACGAGGTGCGATTTAGTGATTTAAGCTGTGATGGCTGGCTAGATTAACTGAGTCCTGCTTCTTAACTTATCTATACTGCTCTTAGTTTCCAGTGTAATTAATGTCTCTAATGTATTTAATGATAAGGGAAGATAACAGGAAGGTGCGATTGAGTGAAGAAAACTGCAATAGTTGGCAAAATTCACTTTAATCGTACACTTTTTATTTTTCAATACTCTTTAGCCTTCAATGTATCTAATGCGTGTAATGTATCTAATGATAAGAGGAGCGATAAACTTGAGTGTGATTTAGTGAAGGAGTCTGTGGCAGCTGGTTCGATTCACTTGGTCATGTGCTCCTTCACTTTCATCGTGTGTCAAGCAGCTGAAGTATTCATTGATAAGACAATAGATAACTTAGTGAAGAAACTTGTGATGTCTGACTTGATTCACCTGCTCTTAGTTGTTTTTTTTTATTTATTTATTAACTTTTTTTTTTTACGTCATGGAGAGAAATTGGCTGAGGATGCAAAGAGAAAAAAAAGGAAGAAAACGAGGATAAAGGCACGTTCAAATTGTCGATCTCAACTCAGAGTTATGGGATAAGTTGTGTAACACTTTAATCGAAGATACTATTAATTAATGCTCTCTGCCTCCCTGCCTCGCCTCCCTGCCTCCTCTCTTTGCCTCGCCTCCCTACTTCTCCCTCCCTCGCCTCCTTGCCTCGCCTCACTAGGGCCATGAAGTCAACACTCACTCTTCCTTTGTGTTCTCTCCCGCCTTTGCTGATCCGCCACACACGCAAATTTTGAGTATTTCACGTTGATAATGGAATCTAATGGAAGAACTTCACTAAAACACTACTATTATTATTCTCCACCTCTCTGTCTTGTCTCCTTAAGGCCAAGAAGTCACAGTCACTTGTCTTTCCTTTGTGTTTTCATGTCCCGCCTTTGCTGATCCGCCACACACGTATATTTTGAGTATTTCATGTTTATAATAGAAACTAATGAAATAACTTCCCTAAAACACTAAGATTATTACTCTTCACCTCTCTGCCTTGTCTTCTTAAGGCCAAGAAGTCTGCAGTTACTTGTATTTCTTTGTGTTCTCATGTTTTGGCTTCGCTGATCCGCCACACACGCAGATCTTGTGTATTTCATGTTTTTAATAGAATCTAATGGAATAACTTCACTAAAACACTACGATTATTACTCTCCACCTCTCCACCTTGCGTTCTCTGTGCCAAGAAGTCAACAGTCACCTCTCCTTACTTTGTGCTCTCTCCCGGCAATGTTGGTCCGCCACACACGCATATTTTGAGTATTTCATGTTTATAATGGAATCTAATAAAGTTACTTCGCTAAAATACTAAGATTTTTACTCTCCACCTTGCGTCCTCTGTGCCAAGAAGTCAATAGTCACTTGTCCTTCCTTTGTGTTCTCTCCTAGCAATGTTGATCCGCCACACATGCAGGTTTTGTGTATTTCATGCTTATAATTGAATCTAATGGAGTTAAACCGCTAATAATCGAGATGCAGTGTTCTTTCTCACGTTTGCTCATGCGTGTCTATTTGACCCTCTGACTCCCGAGATTTCTTCAGCTTCAGAGAATGTTGTGACGCAAGATTAGAGCATAATTTTGAAACGCCATTGAAATCCACCACCGTGGGAAGATTTTCAACGACAGCTATCAAACACGAGGGCTAAAAACTGCCTTAAACCCCTTCAGTACCAAGACGCGTTTTCATATCAATTCTGCTTACTATTTGGCGATTTGATACAGCTTCAGAAACTCAAAGGGGGATTATGTACAGTGAAGACTCTGGACATTAATCTTCTGACCTCCAGTGACCCTTCCTAATGTAAATAAAATCGTCTAACCACACCAAAATTTCATAATAAAAATACGTCCCAGAACTGAAAGAATTAATGAGCTATATTAA
>NC_059279.1:3257500-3277500 GCF_017591435.1 Portunus trituberculatus | reverse complement strand
GAGAAATAGTGAAGAAGGAGGGGAGGAGAGAGGAGAACAGGAGGGAGGTAGAGAGAGCACGAGGAAAGGTAGAAGGAGAAAAATAGTGAAGGAGGAAGGGAGGGAAGAGAACAGGAGGAATGAGAGAGAGAGAGAGAGAGAGAGAGAGAGAGAGAGAGAGAGAGAGAGAGAGAGAGAGGAAGCTGGCAGATGGCAAAGAGAGGGGTGAAAATGATAATGTTTCAATGTATTCTTTGTGTCACTTAACTCCTGCCTTGTTTTGCCGCGTGTGGTGCCTTGGAGCGGGTGAGGCACGGCGGAAGCTGCGCTAATGACTTTATTGTCTTCCAGAAGGTCATCTCAGCTGCCTCACAATACACGTGTCACTTTCAAACAACTGGACGAGACTAGACGCTTTAAACAGCCACTCCTCCTCCTCCTCCTCCTCCTCCTACTACTACTACTACTACTACTATTACTATTACTTCTACTCCGTCTTCTTCTCCTCCTCCTTATCTATCTCTTTCTCCTCATCCACCTCCTTCTTCTCCTCCTCTTCTGTCTCGATCTCAGCCTATTCTCCAGCTCTTTACTCTTACTCCTCCTCTTCTTCATCCTCCTCCTCCTCCCTCCTCCTCTTTCTTTCTTTCTATCAAATCTTTCTTCTTATTCTCCTTCATATTTACTTCTCTTCCTTTATTAGTTTTTTTCTACAGCTTGTCTATTTAATTTTCTGTTCCTCTTCTTTTTTTCATTGACATCTTTCCTTTTCTTTTATTTCCTCCTCTTTTTCATTTCATTTACCACTCCTTCTCCTCCTCCTCCTCCTCCTCCTCCTCCTCGTCCCCGTCCTCCTTCTCCTCCTCTTTCTCTTTCTCTTTCTCTTCCTCTTCTACTTCTATTTTCTCTACCACCTTCGTTCCAGTTTCCATAAGATGTGTTGTTGTTGTTTTTCATCTGGTTTCTTATCTTTGTTTTCTATAAATTTTCCACTCGGGTAAACATTGGTGCGTGTGAGTAATCTATTTGTAGGACACGTTCAGAGAGAGAGAGAGAGAGAGAGAGAGAGAGAGAGAGAGAGAGAGAGAGAGAGAGAGCGCATGTGTAACTAAGTACATACGGTTAAACAACAATTTTTTCTTCCCCCTCTCCCTCACTCTCTCTCTCCCTCACTGCCTCTCCCTCTCCCTCATTCCCGCTCCCTCTCCCTCTCCCTAGCTCTTCCTTACCCTCCAATCCCCCACAGCACTCTTTTTTTGGCGTCTGTCTGAGTGTTTGTTATTATTTTGCAACTCAGTAATGTGTAACGCAGTGAAGGACGTGCCGCGCAGTGTTGCCACATCGCGGCCTTCACCCCTGGCCTGCAACACGCTGGGGGCCGAGCAGGACAGGGCAAGACAGGGCAGGGAAGGTCTGGGCGATCATTCATTACGCATCCTCTCTTGTTTATATTAGCGTCCCTTCCTGTGCAGGGGTTATTAAGGAGTGAGGGCAAGGGAGGAAGAGAAGTGGGCGGGTCTTTTGGTGGCTGTGGGTGGGCGTGTGGTGAGGAAATGGGGCGTGGTTGACTATGGGAGGTAGTATTGAGTGTAACGGAGTAGGAGGTGAGAGAGGAGGAGGAGAGAGAGATGTAAAGTAATAATATGTAGAAGAGGCAGTAACAGAGATCTATGAAGAAGAGTAGGAGGAGAAGGAGGAGGAGGAGGAGGAGGAGGAGGAGGAGAGGAGGAGAAGGAGGCAAATAAACTAACATTACTAAGAAGAACAAGAATTAATGGAGGGTGTCGAAGAGGAATAATAATAATAGGAGGAGGAGGAGGAGGAGGAGGAGAAGGATGAAGCAGAAGAAGAAGAAGAAGAAGAAAGAACAAAAGGTAACAATGCTAATGAGAATCGAATAAAAATAATAAAAGACAGTGGAGGAGAAGAATATCAATAACAGGAGAAGAAGAGAAAGAAGAAAATAAGAAAAACAATACCAAGAATAATACAGAAGCAGAATAGAGAAAAAGAAAATGTAGAAAACAGAGGAAAAATAGAACAAGAATGAAGAAAAAAAGAAGATAATGATGATGAAGAGAGGAGGAGGAGGAGGAGGAAGAGGATATAGAGGAGGAACAGGAAGAGGAGGAGCATGAGGAAAAGAAAATAAGAGTCGTGAGAAGAAGAGAAAGCCAGATTGATTAAAGCTTCAATGACGAGAACAATACAGAGAAAAGGAAGAAAGGAGGAAGAAGAAGAGGAAGAGGAGAAATAAAAGAAGAGGAGAAAGAAAAGTGACAGAAGGAAATAGACAACAGCTTTTCGTGGCCTAGAAAAAAAGGAAGGATGGAGGAGGAAGAAGAAGAGAAGAAGAAGAAAAAAAAAGAAGAGAAGGAAGAAAAGTGACAGAAAGAGAGAATAGATAACTTTTCGCGGCCTAAAAGAAAGGAAGAAAGGAGGAAGAAGAAGAAGAAGAAGAGAAGAAAAAGAGAAGAGAAGGGAGAAAAAAGGACAGAAAGAAATAGACAACAACTTTTCGTGGACAAATGATTCAGAGAGAGAGAGAGAGAGAGAGAGAGAGAGAGAGAGAGAGAGAGAGAGAGAGAGAGAGAGAGAGAGAGAGAGAGAGAGAGGCATGGACAGAATATTACATTTACTCCGTCAGGTAATTTTATGAAGCAAGTTGTCACCTTCACACTCGATCACAATCCCAGAAGGTCATCGCGCTGCCCTCACACTGCGACACTTGACCCTCGGAGCATCTTTACGAGCCCCCTTGACCTCCAGACGCTGCCTTTTGTGCCGCACCGTCCCTGGAATTTCCTTGGTTCGCAGATTCTGACCTTTGACCTCAGCTGGTGCGCGCCCGGTCTCAGGTGGTCATTGGTAGTGATGATGGTGGTGGTGGTGGCGGTGGTGGTGGTGAAGCAAGTGATAAGTACGAAGGACACGTGTTTTTAGATACCTGGAAGGACTTTACGTGCAGGTGGAGGTAGGAAACATACCAATCCGCGCACACACACACACACACACACACACACACACACACACACACACACACACACACACACACACAGACGGACAAACACACAGACTCTTAGGTGGGGTGGTGTTGGCAGGCTGCCCTCACCTTCGCCCTTGGGTGTCTCCCCACTCCCAGCACCTCCCCCACTATCACCCAACCCATTTATCCACCCCCCGCCTCTCTTCTCACCCTCCCCCTCCACTTCTGGCCGCCACCACTCTTAGAAAGTTAATGTTAAAGGGAGAGAAGTGAGAAGCTGCAGTGTTTATGGAAAGAAATTGATTGTATCTTTCTTTAGGAGGGAGGGCCGGCGAGGCTGAGAGGGCAGGAGTGGAGTGGCGAGATGGGAGATGCGGCTAGCGATGAAAAGTTACTTAGATGTTAATGTACTACTGGTCAGGCGGTTAAGAGGTGAATTTCCTACAGTTTTACGAATAGGAGAGGAAAAAAAGAGATAAATTTGATATTATATAGCTTTCTACCTCTCTCTCTCTCTCTCTCTCTCCATAAGGAAAGGTGGAAAGGTGCAGCCAAAGAAGGTGAGCATATCACCTGTAAATTTACCTGTAGCTACAATTTTAATCTTGTATATTTATTTTTTCCTTCTCTGCGGGAGGCTTAACAGCTCAGCCAGTGTGTTGGTACCCCCGCGCACTCGCACCGGTTTGGGGGCGCGCTCAGGCGGGTTCCTGGCGCAGGGTGGTGTGAGAGAGGCGTGGGAGAGAGGAGGGAGAGCAAAGGGAGACGGCAAGGAGAGAGGGAAAAAGGAAAGGAAGAAGTAGTTGGGAGAGTTAAAGGAAAAAGGCATTCACTAACTTTTTCGTGACCCTTCTACTTGTGTACGTGTGTGTGTGTGTGTGTGTGTGTGTGTGTGTGTGTGTGTGTGTGTGTGTGTCAAGTTCCCTTCCTAAAGTTGATGAAATGTCACTAAAGTTGTCTGGTTAAGATGATGGGAGAGAGAGAGAGAGAGAGAGAGAGAGAGAGAGAGAGAGAGAGAGAGAGAGAGAGAGAGTAGTTCAGTGAGGTGTGACGTCTGGGCACTACTGTTGACCACACCCAGCATCACGACTCTCTCTCTCTCTCTCTCTCTCTCTGTGTGTGTGTGTGTGTGTGTGTGTGTGTGTGTGTGTGTGTGTGTGTGTGTGTATGTGTGTATACCTGTTACTTCTAATCATTTTGTGTTTTGCTTTCAATTTGTGGTTTAGAATTATGATGGTTGTAATTATAATAACAATCACAATAATAACAATAATAATAATAATAATAATAATAATGATAATAATAATAATAATAATAATAATAATAATAATAATAATAATAATGATAATAATAATATTTTCTCTATGTACCATCATCATCATCATCATAACCATTGCACTTTTAATTACAGCAGCCATTATTATGCAAATGATGACGATGACAATGATTTAGTAGTATTAGCAGTCCCTCGAGGCTCCCGTGCATTACTGGCAACTCTGAGAACACACACACACACACACACACACACACACACACACACACACACACACACACACACACACACACACACACACACACATCATGGAATTTTTCACTTATCTCTTCTCCCTTACGTTCCACTTCTCTTCTTATTTGTTTCATGTCTAGCCTTCACAAACATAACATTCCCTTAGTCCAATACACACACACACACACACACACACACACACACACACACACACACACACACCGACGGGCAGATCCTATTATTTAAAAATCTACAGGATATTCGATCACTTTGTTTTACGTTTTGACTTAAGAAGACGAACTGGTAAACTGGTGAACTGGTAAACTGGTAAGCTGGTAAACTGGTGAACTGTTAAACTGGTCAACTGGTTAACTGGTAAACTTATAAACTGGTAAACTGGTGAATTGGTGAACTAGTAAACTGGTCAACTGGTGAATTGGTGAACTAGTAAACTGGTCAACTACTAATCTAGTAAACTGGTAAACTGGTAAACTAGTGAACATGTAAACTGGTGAACAGACTGACTGAAGTTTATAATGGAAGGTATTTTTTTGGGGTGTTTGAAAGTAACCTGGGCCTTTGTCGATCTCTGAAGACTGTCATAGGGAAGGTAGTGATGGGTGAAGACAGGTAGGTAGGTGTATAGGTAGGTCGGTACATTGTTAGATAGATAGGTATTCAGGAAAGGTGGCAGCATGGGTAGTTGTAGTGATAAGGAGGAGGTGGTGGTGGTGGTTGTGGTGGTGGTGGATGAGTAGAGAGAAAGAAAGAGGGAGAGGAAGAGATGGAGAAGGAGAGGGAGAGGGAGAGGAGAGAGAGGAAGAGCTAGCGGTTAATCTGCTTTTAACACCTGTCTTTCTCTTTTAACGTTGGATTTTGTGTTTGTATTTTCCAACGTAACAAATATTTCTTTCTTTTCTTTGTTCCTTCTTGACTTTCATCCTTAGAGTCGTTTTCTTTTATACCTTTTTTTTCTTTTCAATCTTTCTTTCTCCATCATACCGGTCAATCTGCTTTTAACACCTGTCCTTCTCTTTTAACGCTGTATTTCGTGTTTGTATTTTCCAACGTAATAAATATTCCTTTTTTTTTTCATTGTTCCCTCTTGGTTTTCATCCTTGGAGTCAATTTCTTTTATATCTTTTTTCCTTTTCAATCTCTCTGTTCCTCCAACATCTGCTTTCTTTCCTCTCCCTTTGTGCTGATGCCTACTTGATGTCTCCATGAAATTTCCTTCCCTTTCTTACCTTCTTCTTATTGCTTCTCTCCTTTTGCGCGTCCTATCTTTCATTTTCTCCTCCCCTGCTGCTTCCCACTGTCCCTCTATCCCCCTCTCCCCGCCCTCCTGACTCTGGCCGGCGTACTCAGGTTAATATCACGGTAGCAGGAACACAGGTACATAAAGTAAAGTAAAACTGACCAAATTAAAAATGGACTTTATCACTTGGCTTTGAGTTATTCTGAGGCAGACTCCTTTGTCGGCCGCGGTAAATACTCCAACCTAAGGAGAGGACAGTTTAATTTGCATCTTGGCCAGAACACCGTAGATAATCATGCTCGCTTAATGAGAGACGCACACCTGTTGAAGACACAGGCAATTAGGCAAACCCGGGTCCTCTGCATCACGTGATTAACCCTCGGCTGACTCTCTAACCAAGGATAATTGCCGCTAATTAATAAGACCCGCCCTGGAAAATTATTCAATTATTCCGCGACTCCAATTTCAATCAGGTTAGCGTGAGTGACTAAGTGAGGCTGGCTGGAGAGAGCGAGGAGGGGGAATATTAAGGAAAACAAGCAGCAGCAGGTGTGTTGGCCCTTACGAAGTTGTTTGTGGTTTACTTTATAAGGTAGAAGAGATGTATGATTGGAGGAAGAGGAGGAAGGAGGAAAGGACGCGAGGACACGAAGGAAAGCAAGAGGCAGGGAGTTTCAGACTTTACCAGGCACAGGCAGGGAATTCCAGAGTTCCCTTTTAGCAGAAATGAAGAAGGTAAACCCACACGGATATTCCTCTACTGTTTTGCTCCGCGCCGCTTCAGTCTACCTGTTTGTGAGGTGGGAAAAAAGTCTAATTGAATCCAGGCCGTTCTTTAATTCCCTCCTGCTGTGGCTGCTGCTGTACGTGGAAGCGGTGCCCCTGGGATCTCTTATGTATTGGTTTGGCAGGTTTTTGTGCGTGACTTACTAAACGTTGATTCTGTGTCTTATTGTTACTGGTTGTTGGTCTCTTGTTCTACCCAGACTTCTTGTACTGGCTTGTTATTTTCTTTTTACGAGGTTCCTGTTATCATTTCAGTCGTGTTTGGTGAGTTCCGTTTTGTCCATCTTTCTAATGCAAGAGTTAATGAGTGTTCTCAGTCATTCATTCCTTTTCTGGTGAACTTTGGAACTCACTGCTTTTGTATTTCCGTAAACAAGAGAGAAAATACTTGTCCTCTAATTTGTGCTTCACCTCGCTTCGTGCATTGACACTTAAATGGGCTTTTTTATTTTATCAATTTATTAACTCTCTTTTATAAACAAAGAAATCTCATCCTTTAGTAAAATCAACCATCTGTGCACCTCCTACCACGCGTTCAGCACACGTGTTCCCTCACTCCCGTCAGTGCGCAGTTAGGACAAAATGAACGAACCAGTTGCGCAAACGTATATTAGTAAATTAGGCTGCACTAACCTCACGTCTAATAAACCTCAGCGCCTGGATGGGTATATTGGATCTGATATATTTACACCCAGGAAGGAGAACGAGAGGCAGAAGTAAGATGTGATAGGCCGCGGGTCCAGGCCAGGCTAGCGAGTGTTGGGTATAAACTCTGCAATATACTGGAGTGGGGGAGGCAGCGGGAAACCCTTTATCTTTGCCTTGCCTGTGCTGTGGGGCTGACGGGACTGTGGGGAGTTGCTGCGGAGGTCTCTTTATTTTTGCCCTGTCTGTGTTGTAGGGCTGATGGGGCTGTGGGGAGGTGCTGCGAGGTCCCTTTATCTTTGCCCTGCTTGTGCTGTGGGGATGACGGGGCTGTGGGTAGGTGCTGCAAGGGTGCAATGCGTATGTCCGCCTCAGTACACTTAACTAAATAAAGATCTTCGCGGTATTCGTGCTAAACAGACCTTGCGTAAGTATTGTTGTGGGTTTTGTTGCGTTGATTTGCTGACTACCATATATTCAAATTTTCTTTTTTATTGTATGAAGGAGAACATCGTCTAGGGTAAAAAAAGTAAATTGATAAAAGGCTTACTGAGGTGCCAGTTCCTAAAGAAGTTAAATAGAAATATAGTCAGAAGAGAACTCTGAAGAAATATGACCTTTTTTTTTGTCATTCATTTATAGTGGCGTTTTTTTTTTTAATATAACGTACATCTATATAGCTTACCGTAACTTACTGAGTCCTAATACACCTTATACTGGGCCTTCATACACCTTACCACACCTTACCTTCCCCGCCACACCTCCCCGCACGTAGCTTACAATCTCAATACAACTCGTCACCTCGTGGTAGCAATTAAGCCCATTCACTCACACCCCCTTTACCATTCACAGACGTGTTTCCATTACTCTCAGACCACAAGTGTAACTATTTCTTCCCCCACACCTTCATTCCTACACCGCAGCGGACTGGAGGTGGGAGGAAGCAGAGGGAACAATATAATTAGTGAATACTTTACGACTCCCACAGCCACCAGGGGACCGAAGTGGCTCGTAGTGGGCGCAGTGCATTAATACCTGGCTCATCCCAGCGGGCCATACCAGGCTGGGACGTGGCATTAATTTTACTGAGCAGTTCCAAATATATATACAGACCACGGAGCTCTCTTCAATTGCGCTCGTCTCTCCAGCGTTCCCTGTGGAGGCTGGCCGGCTATTTATCGATCCCAGAAGGAAGTTTGGTATCTGTTCCAACCGGCCAGACTCAAGGTGAAGCCAGGCAGGTGCTAATTAGTCCAGGTGCGGCTCTAAATCAGGGTTAAGTAAATGAAGGAGATTGTGAGGTGAGGTTGCTTGTGTGTGTGTGTGTGTGTGTGTGTGTGTGTGTGTGTGTGTGTGTGTGTTCTACAAGTACATATGGCTGTTTTTTTTTTCCTCTATTTTAATCCATTTCTTTCTCATTTGGTACAGAGAACCCGTATATACAGGTGCTAAACGTAACAATATCTTAATTCTATATTGTTTAAGTCCTTTGCATCACCGATCATAATGAATAACCCACCCATCATAATACTCCATTAACTCAACACGTGTACCGAGACATTTATTGATCAATGCACTGTTTGTCCTTCCTTCAAGACATTTCCCTTAATTTGTATAATCATTCTGTCATATTTTTAAGGAGAGTGGCATTTCAATATACCTTTCTATTTATCATTCTTTATTACATCTCTAACTTCATCCAACCTTAGAAAAAATGTATGTATGTGTCCGTATATCTATCTATCTGTCTATCTATCTATCTATCTATCTGTGTGTGTGTGGTTACCTTTCTGTATATACCCGGAGGTGGTAATGGTGGTGGCTGTGTTTACCTGAAAGTGGTGATGGTGGTGGTATTAATAGCGGTGGTGATTCATTATGTTCCCTAACGTATTGGTGTTAGTCTTGGTGAGTTTATGGTTGTTTTTGCTATGTGTGCTTAAGTGGAGGGCGAGTTTTGGGGTTTGGAAATAAGTGGCGATGATGTGATGCTTGGGAGAGAGAGAGAGAGAGAGAGAGAGAGAGAGAGAGAGAGAGAGAGAGAGAGGGAGAGGGAGTGGGAGAGGGAGTGTGCACGTATATTGAAATAGAAAATAGAAATGGAAGACTGAATTAGTTATACTGTTATTACACACACACACCCACACACACACACACACACACACACACACACACACACACACACACACACACACACACACACACACACACACACACACACACACAGGCACATACACCTTGACCTCTATGCAAGCACGTACGAACAAGCCCTTTAAAAATCGATTTGAACACCGACAAATTAAAGAAAGGAGAACAAGACCAGAGAGAGAGAGAGAGAGAGAGAGAGAGAGAGAGAGAGAGAGAGAGAGAGAGAGAGAGAGAGAGAGAGAGAGAGAGAGAGAGAGAGAAACCAAGAAATAAAACAAGGCACAACGAAGATAAACAAAGCGAAAATAACCTTACACACACACACACACACACACACACCTTCACCCCACACACACACACCCTCCCTCCACACCCCATCCCCTCACACACACCCTTTCTTTACCACCAACCCACCAATCCACCCACCCACCCACCCACCCACCCACCCAGCACGCCCTCATCCCTTAGGCAGAAACACAAGGATTACCATCACTGCCATGTTAATATTCCCACAAGATCAGTTACAAGGGGCGCACGTGGACACCCTTGAAGATTAAGTGGGACACAGCAGCAGGGGAGGCGGGGCAGACGTGGAGCTCCGGGCGGGGAAGGGAAGAAGGGAAGCGGAGGTACAGGGAATCAGACACGCTTGGGGAACTAGAGGGTAATGTAGCTTCATTTTGTGCCCCCGAGGACTGTTGAATGGAAGGATACAGATTATACAAGGAGCTTCTGTACTGTAAGTGTGTGTGTGTGTGTGTGTGTGTGTGTGTGTGTCTTTGGGGTTTTCCTTCAGGGTACAACGTTTAGTAGGAGTTTTAAAAGGGGAGAGAGAGAGAGAGAGAGAGAGAGAGAGAGAGAGAGAGAGAGAGAGAGAGAGAGAGAGAGAGAGAGAGAGAGAGACTGACAGACAGACAGATAGACAATAGCCAAACAGACAAACATACAGGCAGACAGACAGATAGACAGACAGACACAGGCAGACAGACAGAAAGACAGAAAGAACTTAAGACACATTTCCAAAAACTATAATCCCTTCAATCAATTCAGTAAGACTCTGAGATGAGAATAATTCATAAACTCTTCCTTTACGGTATACAAAAACAGTTTAAAATTTTCCTCTAGTCAGTGTGAAATACAAATGAAAGCCTCCTTTACTCAGATCCCTTGTGAATGGAAAGGAGTCTTGAATCTTATCGCGACGACTGAGGATTAGGCGCACAGCAAGAGTATTGGGTGACAAAAGACTTAAGCTTGGTGTAGAATGACAGTAAAAAAAGGCTTACGTGATGTGAAGAGAGGAAAGAAAAGATGATAGCCAGAGAGAAGAGAGAGAGAGAGAGAGAGGATTGAAGGGCTGAGAAGTTAGAGATTGTAAGATTATTTACGAGAAAGAGAAAAGATAGTACATGGAATGATAAAAAAAAATATTGTTAGACTTAAAAAAAGAAGAAAGTGATAAAAGAGACTGGTAAATGAAAAAAAAGGAAGAGAGGAGTGTAGGAAAAGATTTTAATGCCAGACGAATAGATTGACAGAATGATAGATATATAGATAAAATTTAAGAGATTCATAAATAGATGCACTGTTTATTAGAGTTAAATACGAGAAGAAAATCAAAACAAGACAGACTGAAACAATAATAAAGTAAAACGTAAAGAGGAAACGTTTTAAAAGAAGAAGAAAGACTTGAACAGGAAAAAAAACATAAAGAAACTGACGATGAAGAAAAAAGAAAATAAAGAAAAATAAATGGATAAAATATTTAGAGAAGTGAAATGTAAAAAGCAGCAGCAGAGAGAGAGAGAGAGAGAGAGAGAGAGAGAGAGAGAGAGAGAGAGAGAGAGAGAGAGAGAGAGGAACAGGTTAGCTTAGTGAACGTGTCGTACCCAGGCAGAAGACGAGGAAATGCCTGAACGTTCCTGACCACACCACCCTTCCCTTCCTTCTTTTCCTCCTTTTCCTCCTTTTCCTTCCTCCTTTTCCTTCCTCTTTTCCCCTTCCTTTTCGTTTTCTTTCTCTTCCTCTTCCTTCTTTTCCTTCCTCTTTTCCTCTTCATTTTCCTTCTTCTTCTCCTTTCTTCCTTTCCTTCCTCCTTTTCTTCCTCTTTTCCTTCTTTTTCCTTCTTTCGTTTTCTTTCTTCCTTCCTTCTTTTCCTTCTTCTTCCTTCCTTTTCCTTCTCTTTTTTCTTTTCATTCCTCTTTTCCTTCCTCCTTTTCCTCCTTCTTTTCCTTCCTCCTTTTCCTCCCTTTTCCTTCCTCTTTTCCATCTTTCGTTTTCTTTTCTTCCCTTCCTTCTTCCTTTCTTTTCCTTCCTTTTCTTTCCTTTTCCTTTTTCCTTTCCCTTCCTCTTTTCTTCTCCTTTTTTTCCTTTCCTTCCTCTTTTCCTTCTTCCTCCTTTTTTCTTCCTCTTCTTTCCTCTTTTCCTTCCTCTTTTTTCCTTCCTCTTTTCCTTCGTCTTTTTCCTTTTCCTCTTCTTTCCTCTTTTCCTTCCTCTTTTTTTCTCCTCCTCTTTCTTCCTCTTTTCCTTCCTCTTTTTCCTCCTTTTCCTTTCTTTTTTCTTCTTCTTTCCTTCTTTTTCTTCCTCTTTTTCTCCTCCTTTTCCTTCCTTTGCTTGGATGAGTGTTAGTTTTCCTTCCATGAATGACCTCGTGTCAAATTTATCATCCTCTTCTTTTTTCCTAATTTATTTTCTTTTTTCTTTCTCTGCACGGTTGAAGAAAATGAGGAAGAGAGAGAGAGATAAGGAGAGAAAGAAAACGAGAGTAAGGTTCATATTGGTGTAATGGAGATACTATTTCTACCATTACTACGATTACTATTACCCTACTACTACTATTGCTACTACTACAACCATTACTACTATCCCCATTACTTCCATTTCACTCTCAATACCACCACCATCATACTCACCATCACTGGAACATCACAGCATCTACCTCACTTCACTTTCAGAACCTTTCCTCTCCTCTGCGCTGCTCTACGTAGGTTAAATCTCTCGACACAGCCGCCAGACACTCCCATGTTAGCCTTGCCCCTCAAAATAGGTCGTTGGTTCCGTGGCTGAGTGGTTATCGTGTTAGAAGAGGGCAGGAAAAACTGGTCTTCTGAGGCTCCAAACTATTTCTCCCTCTCGTTCATCGCTCACGTGGTAGATGAGGCGTAGCGAATGGTAAACACATACACTTTCCTTTTACTTGTACCTTAGAATTCCCAGGCAACCCAACTCCTTCATTGTATACGAGGGAGCGGAAGGGGACGAAAGGGAGCAGTGTAGGGAGGGAAGGCAACGCTCAAGGAAGTGATCAAACGGTTCTACTTGGTCTGATTTTAGTTTTTGAGTATTTCAGTGTAGGAACGTGAGAGTTACTAAAGGCTGGTTTCTGATGCTTTAGGAAGGAGCGGATGGAAGCAGAGAGGAAGAAGAGGGTACAAAATTTTCAGTATTAGAATGTGAGAGGTTACTAAAGGCTGGTCTCTGGTGGATTAGGAAGGAGCGGAAGGAAGCAAAGAGGAAAGGAAGGCTGCAAATTTTTCATTATTAGAACGTTAGAGGTTACTAAAGGCTGGCCTCTGATAGTTTAGGAAGGAAGCAGAGAGGAAGAGAAGAGTACAAGTTTTTCATTATTAGAACGTTAGAGTTACTAAAGGCTGGCCTCTGATGATTTAGAAGAGAACGGAAGGGAACAGAGAGAAAGGGGAGGGTACAAAATTTTCAGTATTAAAACGTGAGAGGTTTCTAAAGGCTGGCCTCTGATTGTATAGGAGAGAACGAAAGGAAGGAGAGAGGAAGAGAAAGGTACAAATTTTTCATTATAAGAACGTGAAGACTTACAAAACGTTCTCCTCTAATAGTATAGAAGAGAGAGGAAGGGAGCAGGGAGGAAGGGAAAGGTCAAGGAAGCTGGTATGGTTTCACTCAATTTTCTCAAATATTCCAGCTTAAGAACACAAGAAAATTAGGGAGAATGAAGATGTCAAGCCTACACGTGGAAGTCCCTCCTTCCACGTTTTAATATACTCTAATGGAAGTTAATGAAGTTTTCAAAGTAGTTATGGTTATAAGGATAGTTTACTGTGGTTTATATATCAAATGAGGGAGAAAACAGCAATATGTACTCATTTAATCATCTCTGTGCCTTTCGTAAACAGCCCTAATGATAGAATAGAGCGTTCAACCCCTTCAAGTACCATGACACGCTTTCATATTAATTATGTTTTCTATTTGGTGACTTTATACAGCTTCAAAAACTTTTGTGGGGTTTGAAATAGTGAAAACCCTGGCCATTAATCTTCTGACCTCCATAGACCCTTCCCTAATGTAAATAAAATCGTGTAAAACTAAAGGTAAAACTGTGTCCCAATACTGAGAGGGGTTAAGAATACCGGATTAAGATACTACGGATTTTGTGGCTAGGGCAAATGTTAGTGAACTTTCAGAGACACGCAGCGAAAGAAAGCCAAGAAAAGTGACTGGGACACAGAAAATAGTAAAAAAAAATACACGAGAAAAGGTAATGAAAAAAGGATGACAAGAAAATAAGTAAGAGATTTAAAGGAGATATACAAGGAAAAGTTATGAAGAAAAGGTTACTGGAATGTATGGAAAGAGGTACACAAGAAACTATTATAAAGAAAGGGTTACTGGAATATAGTGAAGAGGTACACAAAAACTATTATAAAGAAAGGGTTACTGGATTATAGGAAAGAGATGCATACAAAATAGAATGATGAAGGAAGGGAGACCAGGATACAGGAAAGAAAGATCCAGGGAGTGGCATTAACCTCATTAACCTTCACCTCTGGACCACTTCTCCCATAATCCCTTGCGCAACCTTGTAAACACCCATTCTTGTACACTCTTAATTAGTTTTGTAGCCTCAAGAAAACACAGACTCAGCGACACATTCTCTCTCTTTCTTCATGACTAGGCAAACATTTCTATAGGTGGGTGTTGAAAAATGACCTTGTAACTATTTATTCTTTGTTTTGAATAGTTACGTGGGTTATAAAGACAAACTCGAGCTCATGTTCTCTCTTTTTCTTTATCTTCTAGGTAGTTTCTATAGAGTTATGAATGTTTAAGAAAGAGAGATTGGGAGTGTATGAGTTAGTGACGATTTTTTCTCTTCCTCCTCCTCCTCCTCTTTCATCTTCCTTTTCCTCTTCCTCCTCCTTCTCCGCTTCCTCCTCCTCCTCCTCTTCCTTTTCTTCCTCTTCTTCCTACTCCTTCTCTTTTTCTTCCTCTTCCTGCTTCTCTTCATTTTCTTTCTCTTCTTCTTCCTTCTCCTTTTCCTCCTCTCCCTGCTTCTCCTCTTCCTTCTCCTCCTCCTCCTCTTCCTTCTCCTTCTCCTCCTCTTCTTGCTCCTCCTCTTTCTTTTCCTGCTTCTCCTCTTTCTCCTTTTCCTTCTCCTCTTCCTCCTCCTCCTCTTTCTGCTTCTCTTCTTACTGCTTCCCCATTTCCTCTTACTCCTTCTCCTCCTCCGCTATCTCCTTCTCCTCCTCCTCCTCCTCCTCCTCCTTCTTCTCCTCCTCCTCCTCCTCCTCCTCCTCCTCCTCCTTCACCTCTACGTTGCGTGCGGCTCTATCTTCGTGTGTCATAGCGGCTGAGGGTTCCGTGTGTTCCGTGTGTTCCGTGCGGTAGTTCGCTTAATTAACGCGCGAGGATGATCACACCTCTAAGTAGGTGAGATGAGGAACTGTGATTTCTCGAGACGCCCGCCTTGCCCCTGGACTTTATTCGTCACGCTTCTCTGCCCCGCGACTGTTTTTTCCCCGCGAGCCTGAGAACGCGACAACAAGGCAGATTCTACTTTATTAACAGTAAATTCGGCCTTTTATATCGTTAATTACTTCCCGCGGCAGATAGACAGCGGCGGCGGCGTACCCACGAGCGACCAGGAGGAGTTGATGGGCACTTTTTGCTTCTGTATCAACACGACTGTAGCCTCGGGACACTGGAGAGCTTCATTCACCTACTGCTTACCTGCCCTTCATTCATCCCTCGCCTCGCCACCGCCCCCTCGCCTCTCCATCGCCGCCCACCTCTTGCCTCGCGTGGGGCTTCCCGTTTTTCGTGCTTGCGTGCGATTGAGTGCGTCTGCGTGTGGGAGCGAGGCATCAGAACGGTTGTAGGGATGGTTTGATGATGGGTGTACGTGTGTGAGTTGCGAGAGAGAGAGAGAGAGAGAGAGAGAGAGAGAGAGAGAGAGAGAGAGAGTACATAAATATTTCTTATCTAGTATCACACATTTACATGGATGGTTGGTACGGTAGCAATGACCGATGACTCTCTCTCTCTCTCTCTCTCTCTCTCTCTCTCTCTCTCTCTCTCTCTATCTATCTATCTATCTATCTATCTATCTATCTCTGTAGCCATTGAAAAAAGGAAAACAGTCGTAATAAGAGTACAAAAACATTTCAAAATACAATATATCCTTTAAAAAGAAACAAAAATGGTCAAATGGAAGAGTTAACCAATACTCTCAATCATTCATACCTTTCTCTGGTAAACTCTGAAACTCCCTGCCTGCTTCTGTATTTCCAACTTCCTATGACTTGACTTCATTGGACATTTACCCTTTTATTTTGGCTAACTCTCTTAGACTTTCAAGTGGACTGGCAACTGAATGGGCCTTTTTCTATCATTTTTTATTGCTCTTGGCCAAATTTGTCTTCTTACATAAAAGAATATATAGTTACAATTTCTGAAGCCATAAAGTCCAAGCGTATCAATATATCGTACCAGTGACACTTCAAGGCTTCACTCAGCTTCACTCAGCTTCACTCACTCATTCCCTCGCCTTTATTAAACCTCCTATAGCTTCGGAGGCCAGGTAGGAAGGTGAGGAGGGACTGGGGTCTCTATAGGGGGGTGGGTAAGGTAGGGGGTAGGTCAAGAAAGTTCATCCGTGTGACCTTTAATCTTTGCTGGCTGCCTCCTGCCCCGCCTGCGCCACCTTCCGTCTTGGGTCGTGCTTGTTGTTGTCTTGTTTTCTTGTTGTGTTGTTGTCCACCTGAGGGTCGTGTGTTGCTTGAGGTCATAAAACCGTTGTGGTCATTTTTTTCCTTTTCTTTTTTTCTCTTTTCTTTTTGTGTGTGTGAAGTAAGGATGTTGAGGATGGTTGATGTTTTGTTGCTGTTGTTGTTGTTGTTGTAGCTGTTGTTGTTGTTGTTGTTGTTGTTGTTGTTGTTTGTCCTTTTTTTTCTCTGTTTTACTAAGGAGGAAGGTTTGGTTTACCTTTTTACTTTTTTTTTTATTCTTGTGCTGTGTTGCAGTTGTTGTCATTCCTTTTTTCTCCTCTGTGGAAGTACGCAACATTTCTTTTCCCTTCCATGTCTTGTGTGTGTTTCCCTCTCATCTTTATCACCTCCTATTTTCTCTCTGCTTCATCTTTATCATCTTCTCTTTTCATTCCTCCTCTCTTCTTCATCTTTATCACATTCTCGTATCATTCCACCTCTCAGCTTCATCTTTATCACCCTATTTGTTTTCATTCCTCCTCTCTCCTTCATTTTCATCACCTTCTCTTTTATTTCATCTCTCCCCTTCATCTTTTTACCTTCTCTTTTCATTCCTCCTCTTTCCTTCATCTTTATCACCTCTTTTATTCCTCCTCTTCCATTTGCCACTTACTCCTTCACCAAACCACCTCTTTCATACCTTCTACCATCCTAGTACAGTCTGGTAATTTACCTTCACTAATTCCCTTCCATTTTACCCCTTCAGTACTGAGATACATGTTTACCTTGATTTTTGGATGTCATTAGACGATTTTATTTGCATTAGGAAAGGTCTATGCAGGTCGGAATATTAATGGCCAGAGTCTTTACTATTCTAATCCCAACGTGTTTCTGAAGCTGTGTAAAATTACCAAATAGTAACCAGAAGGAATATGAAAAACACGTTACGGTAATGAACAGATTAAACACAAGTGACATTACAAGTGCATACTTTAGTTCTCAGACCCGTATTCAAAAACGCTTTGCTCTGTCACTATGACTATCTTTAAGGTTCTAATTGAAGATACTCATGTTTTTAAGAGTATTTTTATGGTTCTGGTGATGGATTAACAAGATTTTTTGTTGATCATATGGAGAAATTATCTTAAAAATCCGGTTAGTCTTCTATTGGGACTTGAAAAATTGTCTTGGTGAGAGAGCTCTAGTTGAAGATACTCATGATTTTTAAGATATTTTTATGATTCTGGTGATGAACTAGCAAGAATTCTAGTTGATAATGAGAAGAAATTATTATTTTGAAAACCCGGCTAATCGTCTATAGGGACTTGAAAAATTATCGGGGTGAGAGAGCTCTAGTTAAAGATACTCATGTTTATAAGGGTATTTTTATGGTTCCGGTGATAGATTGGCAAAATTTCTAGTTTATTAAAGGGAGAAACTGTCTTCAAAACCCAGCTAGTCGTCTATGGGGCCTTGAAAACTTGTTGTGGCGAAAGAGACAGGCTTCTTTTAATGTGGCCGTCATCAGTCCCACCAGTGCATTGCTTACTTGCCTTGTCGGTTCTTCTATCAGTCACTTACGCGGTCAAGGCCTGCCAACACTGCTACAAATTCCACCTCAAATGACTCAAGCCTCCACTTCTTAATCTGTCTGCCACGTGAGGGAGGATATGAGGTGAAGCGTGTCTGTGTGTGTGTGTGTGTGTGTGTGTGTGTGTGTGTGTGTGTGTGTGTGTGTGTGTGTGTGAATCTATAAATACACCACAAGATTGGATCAGAAGCCTTGACCTACCTCTGGAAACGTTAGGAGGCCAAGAGAAGGAGGAGGAGGAGGAAGAAGGAAGAAGAAGAGGAGGAGTAGGAGGAGGAGGAGGAGTGAGTGGTCAGTGGTTCATAAATCTTGCAACTTCTAATGGTACAGTCGCTCTTGGCATTAGTACATCCGCTCCTGTCACTCCTAATGCACTTCAATTGAACCTAGGATGTGGAGGAGTAGGAGTGGATGCTTGTGTGTGTGTGTGTGTGTGTGTGTGTGTGTGTGTGTGTGTGTGTGTGTGTGTGTGTGTGTGTGTGTGTGTGTGTGTCGTGGGGAGTGTTATGTTCATCATGCAAGCTTGCGAAAGGTACAAGGCAGACGCGGAGTGGTGTAGAAGGAGGAGGAGGAGGAAGGCGAGACTTTGACCTCCTTGCCTGGTGAGTCTAATGTTACTTTACTCATAGACTGGAGGAAAAAAATGAGTGAAGAAAAGTAACGAGAAGAGCTGAATTTTTCCTTTACTTTTTTTTGCGGCAGTAGAAGCAAGGAAGAGAAAAAAACTATTTACTATTGATTTAGAAGTAAACGAAAGAAAAAAATAGATAAAAGAATAAACAAATATAAAAATAAACGTATTCCCTTTTATTTTTACCAGAAGGGAAGAGAGAAATAAATAAATAAATAAATAAATAAGAGAAGAGATAAATAAATAAATAAATAAATAAATAAATAAATAAATAGGTAAATAAATAAACGTATTCCCTTTTATCCTTACCAGAAGGGAAGAGAAAATAAACAGCGCATTTCTTATTGATTCAGAAGAAAGGAAAGGAAACAAAGATAAAAGAAAAAAGAAAAAGAAAATAACATAAATAGCGTATTTCCTCGTAATCGTTACCTATATTTCACTTTTTGCGGCGGTACAAGCAAGGAAGAGAGAGGAAAAAAGGTGAGTTTCTTAGATTTAGAAGAAAAAAATAGATAAATAAAAACGTATTTCCTGTTAATATTTTCCAGAATTTTACGTTTTAGGTCAGCAGAAGCAAGGAAGAGAGAGAGAGAGAGAGAGAGAGAGAGAGAGAGAGAGAGAGAGAGAGAGAGAGAGAGAGAGAAAGTGCGCTTCTTATGGATTCAGAAGCAGAAGAATGGATAAGCAATAAACAAAACTGAAATGAAAAATATTCTTCCTGTTAATATTTTCCAGAATTTTACGTTTTAGATCAGTAGAAGCAAGGAAGAGAAAGGAAAAAAAGTACATTTCTTATTGATTTAGAAGGAAAAGAATAGATAAACAATAAACAAAAGTGAAATTAAAAACGTATTTCCTGTTAATATTTACCAGAATTTTAAGTTTTAAGTCAGTAGAAGCAAGGAAGAGAGAGAGAGAGAGAAAAAAAAAGTGTGTTTCTTATTGATTTACCAGGAAAAATATATATAAATGATAAGCCAAAATAAGAATAAAAACGTATTTCCTGTTAATATTTACCAGAATTTTACGTTTTAGGTCAGCAGAAGCAAGGAAGAGAGAGAGAAAAAAAATACACTTACGTAAAAACTAAAGCGTATGTCCTCTTAATCATTTCCTGAACCTTTTGTATCAATAGAGGCAAAAACGCATAAGAAAAAAAAAAAGATAAATAAACAGATAATAAAGTGGTGTGAAGGCGCAAGACAAGCATAGGACAGCATGGCATTAACCCCTTCAGTACCATGACGCGTTTCCATATTCATTCTGCTCACTATTTGACGATTTCATTTTTCAGAAACTCATGTGGGGATTAAAATAGTGAAGACTGTAGCCATTAATCTTCTAACCTCTATAGACCTTTCCTAATGTCAATAGAATCACCTAATCGTACTCAAAACTCTAAGCAAAAAAGCTGTTCCGGTGCTGAGAGAGTTAAGGAAGAATCAAGTACAGGTTTTACATCTCTGCCAGACAAGCATACGAGGGGAAAGTGTTCGCCTGCATG
>NC_059279.1:3185000-3252500 GCF_017591435.1 Portunus trituberculatus | reverse complement strand
TCTTCTTTACCTCAAATGTTGAAAAAACGCCACAAATTAAATAATGGACTAAAAGAAATTTCAGTACGTGAGTAAAAACTAGGAAATGGCGTCTCTCTCTCTCTCTCTCTCTCTCTCTCTCTCTCTCTCTCTAAGGGTCGTTTATGGTCAAGGGACAAAATTGGAAGGTCGCGAAGGTGGTTTTAATGGATGGTCGTTCTCTCTCTCTCTCTCTCTCTCTCTCTCTCTCTCTCTCTCAGCATTTTTTCCCTATCCATTATATTCTTCCTCCCATTTATCTTATTGTATTTTAACTTCTCTCTACTCCATCTTAGTTTGCGGAGGAGAGACAGAGGACAGGGGAGCAGAGCCTTGTGGGAAAGTGTGGTGAGGAACAGCGAGGTTATTATGAACATGTTAGAGGATGAAGGTTAGGAATGGGTGAATGAGTGAGGGGGTTATAAGGAACAGTAATGGTGATGCTGAAATTCGTATTAGGGTGTCTAGTATTGAAACATCGAAATAATAAAAAAAAGACGCTAAATTTTTGTACAGATATTGGGATTTTCTATTATGAACGCAGGATAGATTGCAGAATGAATGAATAAATGAGGAATATATATGACACATTAATGGTAATACTTAGATTGGGAAGGGTATCTAAAATCGAATTACCAAAATAGCCAAAATTTTCTCATTTTCTCATAGGAACGTAGGAAAGATTGAAGGAGAAGGAAATTAATAAATAAGGAAAAAGATATATAATGTATCAATGATAATCCTAGAATTGGAAGTGATATCTAAAATCGATTTACTTAAATAGCCAAACTTATTTATGAATTTACCCAGTTTCTAATATGAACGTAGGAAAGATTGAAGAAAAAGGAATGAATAAAAGAAAAATATATGACACACTAATGATAATCGTGGAATTGGAAAAGATATCTAAAAGCGAATTACCAAAAAAGCCAAACTTGTATATAGGTTTACTCAGTTTCTCATAATTATGAACATAGAAAATTTTGTAAAAGTTAAAAAGTAATGAATGATTGAGACAAGAATAAAACACTAATAATAATAATAATAATCCTGAAATTGGAAACAAAAAATGACCAGAAAACAGCCAAACTTGTACATAATTTACTTAATATCTCATATGAACATCGAAAATTTTGTAAAGTTAAATATGAATAAATGATTACGACGGAAATAAAACACACTAATAATAACCCAAAAATAAGAAATAAGTATCCAACACCTTCCAAAACATCCAGAATCATATACAACATTAGCCAGTCTCGCAGTCTCGTCAGGTTCCCAAGGACACGCCGCCTCTCTGCCCTTTCCCGTGTTAGTGGTGTTAATACTTTCACTTAAACACGACATGGGAGAGTCTGCGGCCCTGTGTGGTGACGTGATCCTGGTGACGTGATGCAGGAAGGAGTGCTGAAATTGATCGAGTTAACCATTTCAGTACCATGACGCGTTTCCATATTCGTCCTGCTTGCTAATTGGTGACTTTATACAGCTTCAGAAACTCATGTTGGGGATTAATATAGTGAAGACTGTAGCCGTTAATCTTTTGAACTCCATAAACTCCTCGTAATGTCAATAAAATGGTCTAATCGTAATCAAATCTCAAGGTAAAAATGTTTCCTATTATTGAAGGGGTTTAACATGATATAAGAGTGCTGCCCTGCGTGATGATGTAATCCTGGTGGCGTGATGCAGGAAGGTGTGTTGAAATTTGTTGAGTTAACCCCTTGAATACTGCAACACATTTTTACCGTGAGATTTGTGTTCTGGAACATTTTATTGGCATCAGGAAGGATCTATGGAGGTCAGAAGATTAATGGCCACAGTCTTCATTATTCAAATCTCCCCAACATAAGTTTCTGAAGCTGTATAAAATCACCAGATAATAAGCAGAATAAGTATGGAAAGCTGTCATGGTATGTGATGAGAATTAAGTTAAGTCACGCAGCGGGAGAAGTCAGGAAAACGCGCTGCTTCTCCCACTGATATTTATTCCTTTTCTGATGTTTGGACCATCTTTCCTTAATCACTAACCACTCTGAGACATCTTCTGTTGTTCCTCAGCCACCTCCAAGCATCATAGCCGCTAGAAAATGCAATACATATTTTTCTATTCTCCTCTTTGCTGTAAAATGCTTATGAAGATTTCTTGAATTGTTTCCAGGGTTTTGAATTGTCGCTTATCGCATTGCAAAGGGTTTATTGTGTCCCTTTTCTTATTTGTACAACTGTGGTCATTGGTAAATCATTGGTTTGTCCGTGCTCAGAAACCCCTTGCTCTCTCACCATGACTATTTCAAATACTGCTAGTGATTTGTTGTTTGAAACTGGTGCTATATTTCAGTTACAGTGTTAATCACTTCTATGCCAGCACCCTTTTTCATATTTATTTTGCTGACTATTTGATGACTCTATATAGATTCACGCACATATGTGTGGATTAAAATAGCGATGACTCTAGCCATTAAACTTCTGACCTCCATAGACCTTTCCTAATGAATAAATAAAGTCGTCTAATCACATCCAAACCTCAAGGTAAAAATGCGTCCCGCTACTGAAGGAATTAAGAGTAACACAAAGGTGGAAGTCACGGAAATGCGCAACTTGTCCTGCTGGAAAAAAATCTATATATATGCATGATGTGGTGATAGTAATAATCTGATGCTGAATATGAGTTATGGCACCAAACAGTGAGATCATACAGTGCCAGCTTAGGGCATGAGAGCCCGCTACTTCTTCCTCTGTAAAAAAAAAAATGTAAAGAAATGATTAACTGTCTGATGCTGACGTGATACCAACAACATAAAGCTTGAATCGGATACTGAATCTGAGATGAAGCCAAACACGTGAGGTCAGGAAGCACCAGAGGTCACAGGAGAGGCACTGATACTTCCACTAATGGAACTCAATTCGCCTTATCCACTAAGAAAATACGAGTGTGAAAGTGAAAGGAAAACAAGGAGAACATGAGACAAGAAGTGATAAATGAAGAAGTGAAAGGGAAAATAAGAAGGTAGGAGAAATAAATGAAGGGAGAGAGAGAAAGTAAACATGAAATAAACAACTTAGACACGAGAGATACATGACGTGAAATTGGCATGACACTTTTTAATGACATGGCGCTGGAAACCAATACTTAATCTATGCGGGATCAAAACACTGAGGTCATATGACGTTAGGAGTCCCGGAAAAAAAAAAATGCCACCTTTCCCCATGATAAAATAGATACATGACGCAATGCTGACGTAATGATGACGTAATGATATGATGACGTCACCTCCATAACAGTGTAGTCTAGACATTTTAGTCCCGCCCTTCTGTCTGTTCATGTTATATTAGGTGCCTTTCCTTCCTTCCCTCTACCCTTCTTTTTTTTTTTTACCCCTTTTCCTCCTTCTCTTGTATCCTTTCCGTTGTCTCTCACTTCATTTTCATAAACATCTCTTTCTTTTTCCCTATTTCCTTCCTCCTTCTCTCCTTCCCTCCTTTTTCTTCCTTCATCTATTCCTCTCTACCAATTTTGCCTTTCCTCTCCTTTATGCCTCTTTTTCTTTCTCCCTCCATTTCTTTTAGCTCTTCTCTGTTTTTTTTTTCTCTCTCTCTCTCTTGCTTGATCCTTGCCTTCTTACCCTCTTCTCTCCCTCTCTCCCTCCCTCTTTCATCCCCCATATCTTTCTCCCACACTTAGTAATTTAAGAGGCACGCAGCAGTAAAGTAAAAGCGATGATGATGGTGATGATGATGATGGTGATGATAAAAGTGATGATAGTGAAGGGCGTTGATCTCTTAATATAAACCGTGACAACTTTATTTCGTTTGTTGTTGGAGAAATTTAGAAAAATATGCAACATGTTAATATCCCTCCTCCTGCTCCTCGTTTTCCTCCTCCCCTCCTCCTCCTCCTCCTGCTGTTTTTCCTCCTCCGTTTTTTCTCTGATACCGTATACGAATGGGAGGGATGGAGGGAAGAAGGGATGGAGGGAAGGAGGGATGGAGAGGAGGGAGGGAAGGCAAGTAAATTGTGCATAGTTTATAACAGAAACGTGTGTGTGTGTGTGTGTGTGTGTGTGTGTGTGTGTGTGTGTGTGTGTGTGTGTGTATGTGGGTGTGTGTGTGTATATGTGTGGGTGGGTGTGTGTTTGCGTGTTTGTGGCCAGCTGGTGTGGGCGTCAGGTAACAGAGTGAGGGCGGGAGTGCACTCTCACACGGCAGCGCTCATGACAGGACAGCCTCGCCTCCCCCTCCCTCCCTCTTCTCCGCCGCCCTAACAGGTCTGTCCCCTACACGGCCTGACACGTCCTCCTCTCTCCCCTCTCCGCCTCACCAACCCGATACCTTCTTAACACATTCTCTTTTTTTCCTCCATTTTTTCCCCCACCGCATCCTACACCTTCCCAGCGAAATGTAACGCGTTCTTTAACCCTCGAGCTCCTTCACCTATTTTTAAGATATCCTACACCTTCCCCTGCCGCACTTTCTCCTTCCCTATGCACGAATCTCCCAGCCTAGGCATTCCAGCGCCCCCTACAGGCCCTCTCTAGCCCTTCACTGCTTCACTTGCTCTCCTCCTTTCGTCATATTTTGCAGGTATTTTGAAACGCTTCTCTTTACGCATTCTGAATAATTTTTCCTTTTATTTACTTCTTTTAACGCATTCTAAACCCTGTTCTACGCATTCTGAATAATTTTTCCTTCTTTTTACTTCCTTTTACGCATTCTGAACACTTTCCTACGCATTCTGAAGACGTTTACTCTCTTTTTACTTCTTTTTACGCATTCTGAACTCTTTTTACAGATTCTGAAGCGCTTCTTTTTACACACGTTCAGAAACACTTTAGCGCCTCACGTACGCAATTTTCAAAAGGCTTTAGTTGAAGTGGTACGAGTTTTCAAGCGTGTTTCTGTGATTCTGGGAGCAGATTCATAAGTTTTCGACGATATTAACGAGAAAAACACTCTTGGGAACCAGCACATTGTCTCTGTGACTTTGGAAACTGGTCCTGGTGAGAGAGCAAGGTGTTTTTGACCTTACACTCACACATACACGTTGTCTTATGTATTTTTATGTGCTTGTCTAGACTGTCGCGTGTTCTCATCGCCCAGTGCTTTACAGGAGTGGTCCCCTGCATATAAAAGAGCTTGGGAAGTGCGAAGATGCCCTTTTTCGGCTTCATTTATTGCCTGTAAGCTAAAAAGGTCCACTAACGCGACATTCTCCTTCACTGCCTTCCCTTGCTCGCCATGTAAACCTTTCTTCTTCGTGTGTGTGTGTGTGTGTGTGTGTGTGTGTGTGTGTGTGTGCGTGTCCTCTTTTTTGTCCCTCTTGTTTCTTCTTATTCTTCTTCTTCTTCTCTTCTTCTTCATCTCTCTTGGCCCTCTCATTTGTTATTGTTGTTCTTCTTATTCTCTCTTCTCCCTCCTCTCTCTCTCTCTCTCTCCTTCCCGCTTCCTTTCCCTCCCGTCCACCTCCCCCTCCCTTCATTCCAATACCATATAAAGCCGTGGATAACCTTCTGCCTCTTCCGTCTCACTTCATGGCTACCCCTTTCGGTTCTAAGGCCCTTCTATTCTCCTCCTTCCATCCTTTTTCCACCTCTTCTTTCCATATTTCTTCTCACTTGCTACCTACGATCTTTTATTCACATCTTCCTTGGTGTCTATATCTCTTCTCTTTTTTTCCTAACCTTCTTCAGCGCCTTTTTCAGAGTACCTATGTGAAGAATACGTGTGGTGGCCTTGGTTATCGTGTGGCCGAGTGTCTGTGTGGAGATTTATGTGGTTAGGAGGAGGAGGAAGAGGAAGAGGAGGAAAAGGAGGAGAGGGAGGTCTTTTATAGGAGAGAAAAGAGCCAAAGAGTGAAGAGAAGTGTCCAGTGTGTGGGAGAAAATACCTGTAAATTGAAGGGAATGTTTGTGACAGAGGGTTACCTGGCCAAGTGACAAAGAAAACGGAGGTGTCTAGAAATCTACCTCGTTTTCGTTCTCTTATTACTTGTCCTCCTCCTCCTCCTCCTCCTTCTTCGTCTTCTTTCCTTCATATCTTTCTTTTTGCAATTTTTTTCTTGTTTTGTTTTCCTTTCTGGTGTTTGTTTTGTTTATTTCTGTGTTTCTTTCTTTTCTTCTCCATCTTTATTTTCTCCAGCTCTTCCTGTTCCTTCCATCTCTCCTCCTTCTCCTCCTCTTCTACTCTTACTTTTCCTGACAACCCTTTCCTGTTTCTCCTCCTCTACTACTACTCCTCTCCTACTTTTACTCCTCCTTCTCTTCCTTCTTTTCCTCCTCCTCCTCCTTCTCCTCCTCCTCCTCCTTCCTCATTATCTCATCACATTCCTTCTCGAATCATGACCCAATTTTCTTAACCTCACAAACGAAAGACACTCACCTCTACCCTTCAACCTATTTCCTCTCCTTTCCCTCTCCCTCTCTCCCTCTTTCTCTCTCCCCCCTCCTCTCCTTCACTGTACGTTATCAAGGTCGCTTTGGTGAAACGATAAGATCAACAAGCAATTAACACGGCAGAGTTTCAGTTGACGGTTTTATCTCTCGTGATCGGCACCTGTATTAGTGGAGTGCATAATGTGATAGGTGATGAGGAGGAAGGGAGGGTGGTGGAAGGTGGTGTGGGGGATGAGTGGCTGTGGTGATGAGTTGATGTCTCTCTCTCTCTCTCTCTCTCTCTCTCTCTCTCTACGTGTCATTTTTGTTGCGCTTTTATTTTTTCTTCTTTTTTTTTCTTTCTAAATGTTTATCTTAGGTTAATTTATGCTTTCCATGGTTCTCTCTCTCTCTCTCTCTCTCTCTCTCTCTCTCTCTCTCTCTCTCTCTCTCTCTCTCTCTCTCTCTCTCTCTCTCTCTCTCTCTCTCTCTCTCTCTCTCTCTCTCTCTCTCTCTCTCTCTCTCTCTCTCTCTCTCTCTCTCTCTCTCTCTCTCTCTCTCTCTCTCTCTCTCTCTCTCTCTCTCTCTCTCTCTCTCTCTCTAGTCTCTAAGAGAGAGAGAGAGAGAGAGAGAGAGAGAGAGAGAGAGAGAGAGAGAGAGAGAGAGAGAGAGAGAGAGAGAGAGAGAGAGAGAGAGAGAGAGATAACGGTAACAAGATAAAGATCACATCTCTACCTTTCTTTCTCTGTCTCCTCTTAATTCCTCTCCTGCTACTGATCACGAAAATCTCTCATTCAACCTTTTTTTTCCCACCTTTTAGTCCCTCTCATTATCTACTCACCTAAGCACTCAAACACCGCTCTTTTTATCCCAAAACATTCTCTCAAGGTCACCGAACGAATTGCAAAGTTTTCGTTTCAATATCACTAAGGAATTCAACAAGGAGTCAGTCAATCTATCTCCAGCTTAAAAGTCTCCAGGAAATTTTGCCTAAGCCTTGATACATGAACAGGTGGTTTGCAAGGGGTGGTTCTGAACGTTCCCTCTCATCCTTGCGTGGTATTCCTGCTGGTGGGAAGCTGTCGTTGTTTTTATCTCTTCTCCCTTGTCAGATCAGTAACTGGTGACGTGTTTAGCGTTGTCAGATGGCAGGTAGGAGCTGTAGGAGGGGCGAAGAAGGTGTGTGTGTGTATGTGTGTGTGTGTATGTGGGTGTGTGTGTGTGTGTGTGTGTGTATGTTGAGATGCTCTTGTTTTAGTCTTGTTCTCGTTTCTGAGCCCTCTAGCCTTATTCTAAAACACATCTTTACCGCCTTCACTCCTACTACACTGAAGGGGCTCTAGGTGAAGTCATAGTTTTAATTAAGGTGTTTTTACAGTTATAGTGACAGATTAGCAAGATTCCTACATTATCAGCAGGAGGGACATGCTTGAGAGTACTGCTGATCATATGTGAACGTTGAAAATTGTCGTGGTGAGAGGAAAGAGCGTATGTATTCACTGGAGATCTGAGTGGTGTCTAAGTGTTACGGGTGCTCTCTCTCTCTCTCTCTCTCTGTCGTGACCTGTTCTGCTCATCCCGGGTCTTCAGCTTCAGGCTTCATCGATCTTCATGTTCAAAAGGTCTTGATGTGCCTCCCACCGTCCCGTTACTCTCCTTTCTCCTCCTGCTACACCTCTTCCTTCTTCTCTTATTCCTCCACTTACTCTCTTCTCGTTCTTATCCTCAACTCCTCATTATCTTCTTATTCTTTCGATGTATTTTCCTCCTCCTCCTCCTCCTCCTCCTCCTCCTCCTCCTCCTTCTTCTTCTTCTTCTTCTTCTTCTTCTTTTTCTTCTTCTCATCCTTCTCCTCTTCCACGTCGTCCATCGCAGCTCCTCATGCTCGTCCGGTTCATGAATGCTATCAGAACTAATGCACAATTCACCCCAGCGACTCAGACTCCCCCAGTGCTGCCTCTCAAGCCCCGACAATAGAGATTATCACACACACACACACACACACACACACACACACACACACACACACACACACACACACAGGTCCTTAAGTCCCCCCCTCCCGGATACCTCACCACCCTCCCGTTCCCTCCTGGTGCCCCCTTTGATAACTCAACTGTCTCCTCCACCACCGCCACCTCCTCCTTCATCTCCTTCATAGTTCCTTGGAAAATAATAAGACATGTGTGAAGGAGGACCACACTGCATCAGGAGGGAGAGAAGGAGGGAGGAATTCAAAGATTATATTTCTCTCATAAATTTGCTGACCATCGAGATATTAACTTTACGAGGTCGTTATAGTGGGAGATGATGTTGAGGGAGGATGAATAGCGCACTGACCAGGCTATTTTACTCTTGATCAGCGTGGACTTTGAGATTTGGCAGCAATAGAGCAGCGGGAAGCGTGGCAAGGGAGAGAGCGTCTGTCTGCCGTGGGATAGAGCTGTAGCAAGTTCTTCACACAGGTTCCCACTCCTATGCAACCTCTGTAGCAACCGAGAAAAGGCGGGTGGTGTACGTTTGGAGTTTCATATATGTGTATATCATCCAAATTAACAATAATAACTTTTACCACTCTTGTAACCTCTGTAGCAGCCGATAACACGTGGAAGGAATCGCTTAGGGGTTTAATGTAAGAGTATACCACCCAGAATGATAATAATAACAACTTTCACCACTCCTGTAACCTCTGTAGCAGCCGATTACACGAGAAAAAAGTCGCTTAGGGGTTTAATATGAGAGTTTATCACCAAAAATGAGAATAACACTAGGTAATTTTTTTTTTTTTCGTGTCTTAGATATCTACTCTTGAATAAACTTTGTCACTTCAGAGGAAAGATGGAATTAGTTTATTAGTCGCTTAAATTGAAAATATACGACCACCACCACCACCACCACCACCAAAGCAAACAGCAATAGCAACAATAACAACAAAAAGAGGCATCTATTCTCTCGGTCTCTTCCCAAGCTGTACTTTTGGGGCCACTGCTTTTTGTTAGTCATGGGAAACAGATGGAAAACAAGGCAATAATAAGAATAACACATTTTTCGTCTGCGTTGGATGTGATGATACATTTTTAGTGACCGTATCTGTTTTTGTTAGCTCTACACTGTGACTCCGTGGTTGTGCGTGTGATTGATAGAAGTTACAGTAATTTCTAGGCTCATATTCTCAATTTCATATGGATTTATTCAAATTCACACAAGTTCCTAAGGTGTTTTTACGGTTCTAAAGGCAGAGTGACAATATTTCTGCATTATTAACTGGAGAAACACTTTTGAAAACCCGGCTAATCATCTCTGTGGCCTTGAAACTAGACGTGGGAGAGAGCAAAGCGTTTCTGAATACCGACATAGCGCAGATGGAAGTTATAGCAAATTTATCGCGTTGAAATCACAGTTTGAATATTACAATGAGGCGATACTTGAATTATATTAGAGAGTCGGAAGAGGTGTGTGTTCTGAGTGCAGCGAGAGGTGTTGGTGAAGTTACTGGGTGAACAGGTAATGCAAAACGCCTTGAGTATAGGGTCATAGTGTTCCTTCGTAACTATAAGGCACATTCCACATACTGACTTGTGTGTGTGTGTGTGTGTGTGTGTGTGTGTGTGTGTGTGTGTGTGTGTGTGTGTGTGTGTGTGTGTGTGTGTGTGTGTGTGTGTGTGTGTGTGTGTGTGTGTGTGAATCTCTGTCGGAATCGGTTTTTAGACTCATTATCCTTTAGCAATGGTCTCCTTGTGTGTGTGTGTGTGTGTGTGTGTGTGTGTGTGTGTGTGTGTGTGTGTGTGTGTGTGTGTGTGTGTGTGTGTGTGTGTGTTTAGTTTATGGGGCGCCTGCACACACCATTAATCTCTTAACACTATCTTTTTACTTTACATCTTGCCTCTTCTTTCCATCTCTCTCTCTCTCTCTCTCTCTCTCTCTCTCTCTCTCTCTCTCTCTCTCTCTCTCTCTCTCTCTTAGTTTCATCCATCCATTTCCTTGCTTCTCTTCCCCATTATCATATATCCTCCTCCTTGTCTTTATCATCACATCTTTTCTTCCTTTTCCTCGTTTATCCGTTATTCCTCTTCCTTCAATTATTTCTGTCGTGTTCGAGGAAAGAAAAATATGAAAAGCGAGGGAAAGAAAAGAAAAGAACATGTAAATTGAATAATCACGGGAGAGAAGAGGAGGAAACAAATAAGGGAGAAGGGAAATAAAGATCAGAGAGTTGAGGAGGACGAAGAGGAGGAGGAGGAGGAGGAGGAGGAGGAGAGAAAAATAAAAAAGGAGCGTAAGAAACAGGATGCGATAACTTCTGTGACTCAGAGCATTAATGGAGCAGCTGCCCCTAACACCCTCCTCCTCCTCCTCCTCCTCCTCCTCCTCCTCCTCCTCCTTCTCCTCCTCCTCCTCCTCTTCCTCCACTTGTCTCTTCACCTTCTCTCCTTTCTTGAATTTCAATCCACCGTCATCTCAAGCATCATCTAATCTTCCTCCACCTTCTCTATCTCGTTTCCTTCCCTTCTTCCTTATCTCATTCGCTTACTCACCGCCATCATCCACTTACCTATTCACCTCCACCTACAGCTCCACCTCCTCCTCAACCTCCTCCTCCTCCTCCACCTCCACCACAACAATGATTCCTGAGTGTGCCCGTCTGTTTATATGTGCAGTGGCCTTTAGTTGTATTTTTCCTCCAAGTATTAAGGACGTAAGGCAAGGACGGTGACAAGGACGACTACAACAAGAACAAGAACAACAACAACAACAACGAAAACAAAAATAACTACTACTACTACTACTACTACTACTATTATTACAACAGCAGCAAAAATAACGAGAACAACAACAAGAAAATAACAACAGCAACAACAACAACAGCAACAACAACAACGACAACAACAAAGACAAAAGCAACAACAACAACAAAACAATAACAGTAGTAGTGACGAAAGCACTACATATTTCTTTCCCACACTTTGAGAAGAAGAAGAAGAAGAAGAAGAAGAAGAAGAAGAAGAAGAAGAAGAAGAAGAAGAAGGAAGAAGAAGACAGTGGAAAAAAAAAAGAAGAAGAAGAGGGAGGAGAAGAAGAAGGAGAAGAAGAAGAAGAGGGAGGCAATAAAGATCAAACGACGAAAGAATAAAAATAGAATAACAATAAGAATAACACAAACAGCTACAACAACAACAACAACAACAACAAAAACAACAACAATCCGTCTACCTGTCTGACCCCCTCATTTTCCTGTCAATTCGTCCTCATCCACCTGTTAATCTATTCATCTCTCTGTCCAGCCAGCCCTTCTATCAGTGTAAATCTTTCTCCCACAGATGACGGGGGAAGGCGCCCCACCTCACGCAGGCGGCAACGAGGTAAGGGACGCCGCCCACGCCCCGCCCACGAGAGGGGTCGAGCGCGCAAAGGACGCCCACGCAGGTCAGTTATAAGTCCCACGAAAATTACTTTTGTTTTATCTTAATTTTACTCGTTTTCTGATCTCTCTCTCTCTCTCTCTCTCTCTCTCTCTCTCTCTCTCTCTCTGTTCTTCTCGTTGCTGTTCTTGTTAATGTCTTCCTTCTTCTTCTTCTTTCCTTCTTTCTTTCCTATTTTGTTGTTCTTGTTTTTCTTGTTTAATTGGTACTTGTCTTCCATCCTCTCTCTCTCTCTCTCTCTCTCTCTCTCTCTCTCTCTCTCTCTCTCTCTCTCTCTCTCTCTCTCTCTCTCTCTCTCTCTCTCTCTCTCTCTCTCTCTCTCTCTCTCTCCCTCTCTCTCCCCCATCTCCTTCACTCTCTACACACCTCTCCTCCCGTCCCGTCCTTCTCCCCTACCCTCCCCCTGCCATCTTAGGATACACACACACTCATAAATACAGATAGATGTTCATTAGCAACCATTTGTATGCCAACACCGGGCTAAGAACTTAATACCAGCCACGACGCATGTTGAATAATTTGATTAAGATTCACGCTTCCTCAAAATCTAGCACGTCCATTCAAGACTCTCTGGATAATTTAGGGCTATAATGTATTACTCCTTTGTGTGGTGGGGGCTTCAAGATTGTATTTGCCTTAGTTCCTTTTTTTTTTTTTTTTTTTTTGTTTTGGTTGGTTCAATTTTTTTCATGTTTAATTTGTTTTTATTGTTATTTGTCTTAATTCTTTCTGTTTTGTTTCTTTGTGTGGTGGGAGTCTCAAGATTGTATTTGCCTTAGTTCCTTTATTTTTCCGTCATTCTTTTTTTTTTTTTCTTTTTGAGTAGGTTTTATTTTTCATTTGTTTGATCTGGTTTTTTTTTATTGCGATTCGTCTTGATTTTTTTTTCTTTTTTCTTTGTGTGGTTAGTGGGAGTCTCAAGATTGTATTTACTCTGTTTTTTTTTTTATCATGTTTTTTTTGCTATTATCTGGGGTATGGTTCTATTTTTTCTGTGTTTGATTTATTTTTATTGTTATTTGTCTTGATTCTTTCTTTTCTTTTTTTTTCTTTACCTGAGGGTGTCTGAAGATAGTATTTACCTTGGTTCTTTCTTTTGTGATGTTTTTTGCTAGTTTTTGGTGTGTGTTTTCATTTTGTATGCGTTCAGTTTGTTTTTATAGTTATTTGTCTTAATTTTTTTCTTTCTTTTTTTTTTTCTTTACCTGGGGGTGTCTTAAGATTGTATATGCATTAGTTCCTTTTTTCTGTCTTCTTTTTGTTATAATTTTTTACGGGGGGGAGTGTGGGCGTTTTATTTTTTAGGGGGAGAGTGTGGGCGTTTTATTTTTTAGGGGGGGAATGTGGGCGTTTTATTTTTTATGTGTCTAATTTATTTTTATTGTTATTTGTCTTGATTTTTTCCTGTATTATGTTTTTCTGTTTTTTTTTTTTTATCTATGTCTTCGATTTGATTTTATTATTTTATTATTTGTTTTTCTTACGAGTTCTTGCTTGTCGATCTTACAAGTTATGTCATTTTTTAGTTTTTTTCCCTCTATTCATTGACTGTTTATTTCATTTATTGCTTCTATTTAATGCCCTTGTGAATTATTCCTGCTCCTTTAACAACAATTTTTTTTTTTTTTACTGAAAACTACATATATTAACTTAGATTCCGTCTCTGATCCGTTGAGAATCCTCTTTAGGCATCATTACATTTATATAAACGCCGAAACACTCCTATAAATACAACGTTAATCCCATAAACTATTCAATCCTTTAATCTACAGTAGGAATTATTTTTTTTCTGCTTATATTCTGCATATATGCATATGTCGAATTGGATTCAGTCTTTGATCCTCCTGTGAATCCTCTTTAGACATCGTTTCGCTTCTATAAACGCCGTAACAACGTCATAAATACAAATCTGATCGCGTAAAAGTCTCAGCCCTTTAATCAAATGCAAAGGCAAGACAAAAAAAATAGAGCAACAGGGAATCTGAATCTCTTTCGGGCATCATTACACTCTTTTTTTTTTTATAAACACCGTGAAATTTAAATAAATATACTTTTGACTCCTTAAGACCCTCAGTTGTGTAATATATGGTTTGATATTAAAAAACAGAACCATCAAGAACTACCGCAAGATCTGTGAATACCATGACACCACTACAAGCACCGAAACCATCGCGTAACAACTAAAATTCCTTATATTCTATGGTAAAAATAAATGGAAAAACAAAATAGCAACGACTGTAAACTTGAGAGGGCTCTATAAACGCCATAACATCGCCAGAAGTAAAAAAAAAAAAAAGAAACACCGAGTAAGAGATTAAATTCCTTATAATCTATAGTAAACACGAATAGATAAACAAAAGGAGCAGCAACTAGAAGCTTCAGAGAGCCCTATAAACGCCATAACATCGCTAGGAGTAGAAAAAAAACACCACGTAAAAGCTTTAATTCAATATATTTGGTAAAAAACGAATGAAAAAACAACAACTGAACTTCAGAGAGCTCTATCAACGCTATAAAACCGCCATAAGTATAAAAACACTATGTAAAAGTTCCAATTCCTTATATTCCATGGTTAAAAAAAAAGATGGAAAAATAAAAGAACTACGATTGTTAACATCAAGGAGTCATATAAACGTCATAACTTCACTATAAATACCAAAATCACCGTGTAGGAGCTCAACTTCCTCATATCCTATGGTAAAGGAATAGAAAATCAAAATAACAACCACTGTAAACTTCAGAGAGACTTATAAACGCCATAACATCGCTATAAGTACAGAAACCCCCACCTAAGACTTTTAATTCCTTATATTTGGTAAAAAGGAATGGATTAACTAAAGACCAACGATTATAAACTTCAGAGAGACTTATAAACGCCATAACATCTCTAGAAGCACCGGAACCACCGCGTAACAGCTCCAGTACTTCATAGTCTGCGGAAAAAAAACAAGTGGGAAACAAAAGAGCATCAAGGTCGTCAGGGAGAGAGGGGAGAGGGATAGGGGGGTCGTTTTGTGCACCGCGGAAGCCTGTCATTATGCCGCCTCCTTCCCTCACGCCCTCCCGCCCTCACGCCCCTCGACCTTCAGCTTTTTTTTTTATCTACAAGGCGTCAGCTTCAAAAGAGAATCAACCCTCTTTTTTTTTACCTTTTTTTGTCACTTTTTTCATCTCTAGGGTTAAATTCCTTTTGCATTTTATTTACATTCTTGGTAGAGTTTTTTTTGCGTGTGTGTGTGTGATGTGTGTGTGTGTGTGTGTGTGTGTGTGTGTGTGTGTGTGTGTGTGTGTGTGTGTGTGTGTGTGTGTGTGTGTGTGTGTGTGTGTGTGTGTGTGTGTGTGTTCCTATAACTCGTCAGATATAAGGCAATTAATCCTCTTTTCTATTTTTTTTTTGTCACTTTCATCTCTAAGGTTAAATTTCTTAGCATTTTGTTTACATTTTGGTAGAGAAGTTTTTATGTGAGTGTTTTTCCTATAAGGCGTCAGATTTATAAGAGAATTTAATTAACCTTCATTTTCTTATTTTTTTCCTTTTTTTTTGTCACTTGTTTCATTTCTGAGGTTAAATTCTTTGCCATTTTGTTTACATTCTTGGTATAGATTTTCTTGGGGATGAGTTTTTGTACTAAATGTTTAGGATGATTTTATCTTTGTTTTCTTTTCTTTTCTCTCATTTCATGGATTAAATTCCGTTCCATTTAGTTCACATTCCTTATAGATGTTTCTTTTGATTCTTTGTGTTTCAATACTAATAAAGTATTGATTGTTTGAATTCCTATTTTATTTATTTTTTTTTTCTGTTTTAAATCTTAAGACTTACTGGCCTTGAGTTTGAATTCCATTGCACTTTCTTTAAATTCCTCATGTATTTTACACATTTATATTCTTCTAAACTACCGAATACTTAACCTTTTTATTAGTATCGTCATTATTATTATTTGTGTCTTTGTATATAAAACTAAATACTCAAAACACGAACTAACACAATATGATCCAATAGTTTTGGCGGCTGATATTTCTCGTACAACGCACTCGCCTTCACTCTAACATTCTGATCCAATTCTACTCCACAAACTCCTCAGAAACCAACACTAACGCACACTAAAAAAACTACAAAACATGACGAGAGAAACATGAACATATCCACTTACATATACTGTACTGTTCTGGACCCCATCTTATAACAACCTCCCCATTACCTTTCCCATTTCAGCGTTCTCCCACTGAACACCATGAAATCAAGACTCATTAGGCAAACAAACAACAAAAACACGACTACAGGAACCAAAACCCAAAAAACTAAACCTGCCGTGTGTTTTGCAAGTCTCTAATCTAATTGCAGGATACAGGAGCAGGAGGAAGAGGAAGTGAGGCAAGAGGAGGAGGAGGAGGAGGAGGTCCCTATGGAGGATAAGGAGCAGCAGGACCAACATATAATCAGTGCATATAATGTGGTGGAGACGTCGCCAGCACTGAAGAAGCTCCTTGGTGAAGAAGTTGGGAAGGGAGAGACGAAAAACCCCTTTGATGATGAGGAAGAGATGCAAGAACAGACGAAGGAAGGAGAGGAAATGGTGGAAGAGGAGGAGCAGGTTCAACAGGAGACCCGGGAAGAGAGGAGGAGGAGGAGAAAGGATCGAAGACAAAGAAAGAAGGGGAAGAAAGGAGGAGGTGGTGGAAATAGAAGAGGAGGAAGAAGAAAATCAAAAGGACAGGTATTGTAATAATATTTTCTTTATTTTTCTCTCTTAGATTACTAATAAAAAGAAAATACCACGACACCTTCATCACAACACCACCACACAGTCTCACCCTCACCACAAAACCACCATTCTAACCTCACCACCACACCACACCACAACAATCTGACCTCCACCTCATCTTCGCCACAATTTTCCACCACAGGGAGCAAGTGATGGGGGAGAAAACGAGTCAGAAATGCAAGTCCCATCAACGACAGAGGACTTGATGGAAGGGCAGGAGTCAGCCATAATCACGACCCAAAGCCCTGTGAATGAAAGGATAATGAGACGCAAGGAGAGAAAGAGGAGAAGGAAAGAAAAGCGACAGAGGAAGGAAAACCAGCGGAGAAGAGGAGGACGAGGAGGGAGAAGAAAGGCGGAGGAAGTTGAGGTAAGTGAAAAATGTGTATAATTGTTAATTGAATATGCTTTTTAAATCCTCCCAGCGGTGAGAAGATACTGGGGAGGGGAGGGGAGGTAATGTAGGGAGTGTGTCCGGGGAGTAAAAGAAGATAAGACAAGAAGGATAATGAGGGGAGAGGGAAAGAGAGAGTGATAATTAAGGCACATAAGAATGACTAAAAAATAGGACGATTAGATCAAACATTAGATGAAGACACACACTAATTAACCATCTTCTCGTTACTTAATTACCTCAATTATGAACCGTAAATACAAACAAGACAACTTTACGTCACCTCGCCTTCTTATATGCATCCATCTTGATTAATATTCTCCTTATTTGAACATTTAAACTTAACCCCTTCAGTACCATGACGCGTTTTCATATTCTATCCTGTTACTACTTCGCTATTTTATACAGCTTCAGAAACTTATGCGGAGATTGAAATAGTGGAGACTCTGGCCATTATATTTTTTACCTCCATAAACCCTTTCTAATGCAAATAAAATCGTCTAATCATACCCAAAAAAATTCATAGTAAAATGCGTCTCAATATTGAAGGGGTTAAACAAATAGAATAGACATACTTACTTTTAAATCTTACCCATCACCACCACCACCACCACCACCACAAGGGCGAGGATCGATCAGCCAATGAGGTCAGCCGAGGTCAGAGAGGAGAGGTGATCTCTGACCCCACATCACGTGACCCACAACCGGACGTGCGTGGATCTGCAGCCGAGAGAAGGAGGAGACGACGAAGGAGGAAGAGGAGGAAGAAGGATAGGAAGAACAGGAACGGCCGAGGAGGGAAGAAAGGTTGGTAATCTAGTGGGTACGTTTTGCCTTAATGAGTAAAGTCAATTAAAGGATTCATCAGGTGTTTAAGTTCAGTGTTTAGGGGAAGTAATAGAGGTCATTAAACTAATTTCACGTCATTTGTTCTCCCGGCTTATCTAACGGAGGAATAAAGCCATTTTTTTTTCTTTTCTTTTCTTTTCTTTTTGTATTTTGTTTGATTTCGTCTTTTGTGTATGGAAATAAGGCCGTATCCTGAAACGCTTTGCTGTCTCCCCCTCCATACTTTCTAGAGGCTCTATTTGAAGATACTTATATTTTCAGGGATACTCTTATAGTTCTCGTGATGAATTGGCAAGGTTTCTAGTTCATCGTAAAGGGAAACTGTCTTTAAAATTCGGTTGGTTGTCTAAGTGGCCTTGGAAATTTGCTGTGGTGAGAGAGCGAGTCTTTTCTGAATATGGGCTTAAGGCGTGAGTGAATTCTTTTTATTGTGTATTTTTTGGGTTGTATATTTAGTCTAGTAATTGATTTTTTGTGAGTTTTATGTGTTCTTTTTTCAGTTATTTATCCTTTTCCTCTTTTTGTGTGTGTTATACTTAAGCTCTTACAACAGTTTGTCTTCACTTCTGTATTCGTTTTTTTCTCTTTCGTAATATATTTGCACTATTTGAATAAGTTTTCTCCCTTTTCTTTTCTCCCTTCGTATCGTATTCATTTGTTTTCAGTTATAAGTCAATCATTTTCGTGTTTCAGTCCCATTTTGAAAACAGTTTCCTTTCTATTATCCTTAACTTTTCCTATCCTTTCATATTTACACCATCAGCACACCTAATCTTCTGGAAAGTAAAAATTTGTTCTTGTATTCAATTCAGGTTAATAGAGCAGCGTATCATATTGTATTTGTCTTCAGTTATGAGTTATTTTCCTTCATGTTCCTGTCGCATTTTTAGAACAGTTTCCTTTCAATTATCACTAACATATCCTCTCCCTTCATATTAACACCATCATCACAACTCATCTTCTGGAAAGACTATTTATCCACGTTTCAATTCAGATTAGTAGAGCAGTTTATTATCAGTCAAGTGTATCCTCGCATTACACTCCTTTACTGACTCTGCTCTCCCTCGCGTCTCTAGACAGGAGGCGGAACAGAGGAAGAAAGGGAGGGAACGGCAACGGGAACGGGAACGGGAGGAGAGAGGTAAATGAAGTCCCAGAACATGACATCTCTTATCTCCACTAATGAAGTGCCGATACCAGCTGAGAGCGCCGCCAACACCCTCGACGACGTGCCTAACGAATTCCACTCAGTGCTGCCCAAAAGACCCAAAAACAGACGGGAAACAGAAAACGGAAACCCCAGCAAACGTCACGGGAAGACACACTCGACAAAACTAGTCTTGAGAGCGAAATCCAGGAGGTTTTAACTACTCCAACGACCACCACCACCACCAGCACCACCTCCACCACCACAACTACTACCACTACCACGGAGGCACCGATGCGTCACCCGAAGGCACCTGCACTCACCCCAGTCGAGCCTCAGTACACAGTGGATGGAGACACGGAAACAACACGGACTATATTTGATTTTTACCCTGAAGACACGGGTGAGGAAGTTCCTGCCGACACACAGATGGAGGAGGAACCCCGTGCTGCTTCTGACAGTGGGATAGAAAGACCCTCTAGCGACTCTGGTAGGAAAAAAGACAAGAAGAAGAAGAAGAAGAAGAAGACTGAAACCTCAACTTTACCAGAAGACTCGATTGCAGAATATCCCGACGAAGACATGGAGCTGCAGGATTACCAGAACTACTTGTACGGCCTAGAGAACACTGAGGAGTCTTCCAGCGAGGCCACGGCACTGGAGGACCTGTTTCCAGAGGGTCTTCCTGAAGGTTACCCAACGGACAGGCTAAGAAGTGATGGGAACTTCTCACAAAACACCAGGTAAGCAGTTGATCCCCAGCCTTGCCCTGCCCTGCCCAGCCGCCTTAGTGTCTCGCAGATCCTTGAGACGTGATTGCTTGAGTGCCTTTGACAGTTTGCCTCGGTACTCCGCTGCGTGTCTTGCTGTGCACTTTGTTGTTTAGTTATTTTTTATGTTGGTCTTTTGTAAGCTTGTCATCTCTCTCTCTCTCTCTCTCTCTCTGATACTCCACACCCCAAAAAAACAATGGAAAATAAGAAAAATCATCAAAACTCACGTATACACAAAAAGAGAGCCATTACAACTCCCATAAAAATTAAAAACTAAATTTCCATTAAAAGTGAAAAAAAAACACCAGAACTCCAAGGAAAGTAAAAAAAAAAAAAAGGAACGAGATAACCCCCCCCCCAAAAAAAAAAATCAAAACTAACACAAAAGTCAAATAAGAACCATCGCCCCAGTCCGGTCATGTCTTCCTCACACTCTTCCCGGACTCCCTCTCTGAATTCTTCCTCGCCACAGGTTCATTGAGACGGAGGACATTGATTTCTCTGAGTTGGACCAGTCATGCGTCATCTCAGAGGACGACAGTATCTACCTCCCGCCGCCCAGGGTCCGCCACGCCCACGTCAGCGCCTATTACACGTGAGTCTCCTGCAGGGATGTTCTAGTTTAGTTACCGTTTAAACTGTAGGTAGTTGTGTGTCCGTTTTCTGTATTGGAATAGTATACGCGTTTTGTATATTTTTGTTTTTAAGTTTTTTTTTTCTTTACTTTTCTTTATTTATTTATTTACCCATTCTAGCGGTATCATTCTACCTCATTCCATTTCATATCGAACCCAGCTAGACACTCCATTATCGTTTTAGCTGAGACTCGCAGCACTTCGAAGCACTTAACACTCAGGACCAGTATTCTAAAACGCCTTGCTGTCTCACCACCACTATTTCTAAGACTGCAGAAATCATTACCTGAATTTTCAAGAGTTAAATTCATACCCTACAAACCTTAATCTATCATCACAATCATAAAAAAAACATAAACCAGTATAACTTCAACTAGACTTCTTAAAATGTATAGTGATATTGCGTAGAAGTGTTTCGAAGCATCATTCTGTCTCATTCTCCGCCTCCCGCCAGTGTTACCAACCCCGCGCCGCCCCACAACAAGTACGCAGAGGCAGTGTATGAGTGTGAGTTTGGGTATCGCCTGAACGAAGACTTCACCAATAGACTCTTCTGCAGGAGGGACAAGTGGCTCGGGATGCTGCCCTCCTGTGTGGCGTATGGTGAGTGTGTGTGTGTGTGTGTGTGTGTGTGTGTGTGTGTGTGTGTGTTTTAGTGGTAAGTGTTGTTATTATTGTTATTTTAGTTGTTTACTACTACTACTACTACTACTACCATTACCACCACCACCAACACTACTACTACTACTACTACTACTACTACAACCCTACCACTACTACCAGCACCACTTCCAATACCACCACCCATCACATCCACAACCAAAACCACCTACCACAACCACCACCACAACCACCCTCCTGAACCAACAACCCCTTAATGATAAAGAAAAGGAGGTTAATCAGACAAAAGGAAAGGGAGAACCAACCACACACACAAATGAGCTGTTACTGAAACTAATCACACGGTTCACTTTGAATCAAAACCCACACGATGTTTATGAATCACCACAGAACCTTAGAGAGAGAGAGAGAGAGAGAGAGAGAGAGAGAGAGAACATACACACCTGAGATTAGAGTGTGCCTGTTATCAAGGTGTTATCATTAGGGACACACCTGTAATCACCGCGCTGGTTTAGTGGCGCGTGAACTTGGCCTGGTGGTTTATTGGTGTTGCGGAACGGGGCCTCATTAGGGGGTCATGCATGTTATTAAAGTGGTTGTCTGGACCATTAGCTCATTAGAGGCAAGGGTTGGACCGCGCGGCATTGGCTGAGTGTGGGAGACCGGCGGGGTGCGCGTAAAGAGAGAGAGAGAGAGAGAGAGAGAGAGAGAGAGAGAGAGAGAGAGAGAGAGAGAGAGAGAGAGAGAGAGAGAGGAATAGAGAGAAAGAGAGAGAGAGAGAGGTTGAGGGGTAGAGAGATAGGTTGAGGGGTGTAGAGAGGGTGAGGGGTGTAGAGATAGAGAGACAGACAGAGAGAGAGAGAGAGAGAGAGAGAGAGAGAGAGAGAGAGAGAGAGAGAGAGAGAGAGAGCAATACGAGCAAACAAACACAAACAAAAGGAATAATGTTAATGGTAATAGGAAAGAAAAACCTGTCATAATGTTACCACGAAGCCAAAACTCGCTAAAAATAAATAGATAAATGCAAAAAGGATCATGACAAGAATATAATAAGGAAAAAGAAAACACACAAATCACTCACCACCACCACCACCACCACCACCACCACAAAAACAACAACAACAACAACGTCAATAAAAGAAAACAACACACCTCACCCAAACCTCCTCCCTCAAAAAAAAGAAGGAAAATAAACAAACAAAGAATACAAGAAGGAGAAGAAGAAGAATGCAGGAGCGGAAGATTACACGCTCACCTTGTCTCTCTATCTCTCTCTCTCTCTCTCTCTCTCTCTCTCTCTCTCTCTCTCTCTCTCTCTCTCTCTCTCTCTCTGTGCCTTCATCCGTCGAGCAGCCAAGCAAGAAACGACGGGGGAGTGTGGGGAGAACAACGGAGGCTGCCAACAGATCTGCGAGGCTACTGACGAAGGGCGACAGTGCCTCTGCTATAAGGGCTTCAAGCTTGATGAGGACGGGATCAACTGCGTGGGTAAGTAATCTGTAAAAAGTAATCTGTTATTGTTGTTACTGGATGTGAGAAGTGTGAATGATTTGTGTTTTGTATGAGTGATTGTGTGGTGTTTTGGTTCATATGCTCAAACACTTCTCCGCTTCACCTCCACTACTTCAAAAGGCTTTATCTAAATTTGCTCGAGTTTTTTTTAAGGTTGTTTTTACGGTTCTACAGGCAGACTAATAAGATTTCTATGTCACTGACTGGAGAAACACTCTAGAAAACCCCGCTAATCATCGCTGTGGCCTTGGAAAATAGTCATGGTGAAAGAGCAAAGCGTTTTTTTTTAATATGAACCTTTGACTCTAGGCCACGTTGTTCTCTCCTCTTTCTCCCTCCTCCCGTCACCTCCTCCCTCACTCCCTCCTCCAAGCACAGGTGTGGAGACCAGGTGTGGCGCTGCACGACCTTGGCAACGCTAAGCTGAAGGGAACTCATGTTTTCTTTTACTTCTCAATGTTTTCCTCCTTTTTTTTATTGTCATGTGTGGTGCGGAAGGGATCATTAAAAGTGTGATATCTTTTCCACACGAGTTTTCTCCCCCGGGCAAAGGTTATACACGTAGCACAGCAGGAATGTTCGAGAGTATGGGATTGTGATACGCGCCAGTGAACTTCTTCTGGTCCTGTCTTCTGCCTGACGTGTTATGTTATGTTGAGGGAGTTTATGGCATGCTTAGATGTGTAGATAGGCTGAGGATGTGTTGAGGATGTGCTGAGCTGTGTGTGGTGAGAATTAGTTAGCGTATTGGTATTTGATTTTCAGAGGTATTCAGTTTTTTTTTTTTCTCTCCTTTCTTGTCTGTTTGTTATGATGCTTGCTTATCTCCACAGCTGCGTAAGTTTTTTTTTTTTGCATTGTTTTTTTTCTTCCAATATTCTTGCTGTCAGACTTTACTGTTGCTGAAAAATAGGCAAGTAAGAGTTCATAATGCACTGTATACTCTGACAGTAGCCAATTTAATTTTCTGCATTTTTTCTTTACAGTTAATAATTTTCACCTCACTTCACCGTTACTGTTAAAATAAAAAGCCCGAAACAGGGAAACCATAATATAAGTATATTTGAAAACCAGTAAAAAAAGGAACATGTACGTATCAACAGTAGCTCATCTTCTTTTTATCCACAGACTAAACTATTTTTTTCTCCTTTATCAATATTCCTGTTACACTTCACTGCTACTCCTTTAAGAATGCAGATAACTAGGAAGCCAAAATGGACGTAAGAGGAAAAAAGACACTGAATTTGTGAGGTGTTGGACTGACTTCAATATTGCTATTTTAAAAAATGGAGATAACAGGGAAGCCAGAATACATATTAGACTAAAAGAAAATGAACAAAACACACAGAAAAAAAAAAACAATATGTAGGTGCCGGAGTGAGTTCCCTTAGTGGATTAACCTGAAGGGGATGGGTGTGTTCTCCTGCAGACGTGGACGAGTGCGCGGTGAACAACGGAGGATGTCAGGGGTCTTGCTTCAACAGGCTGGGGTATCACCAGTGCGGCTGTCCTTGGGGTTACCGTCTGGCCACCAACGGCAAGACCTGCATCGGTATGTGCTCCTTCACCTTCAGGATACTTGCCTCCCGCACCTTTTTTTGCCCCATAACTCTGAGTGGAGGGGAAACTTCATTAGGATCGCCATAAACAGCCGTCATCCTCAGGGGTCAGGAATTATATTTGTGTTAATGTGAGGACCAAGAATTATGTGATTAAACAGCGAGGCGAGATGGTTCAAGATCCTTCATTATTATTTTCTTTCTTCTCCCCTTCTCTCTCTCTCTCTCTCTCTCTCTCTCTCTCTCTCTCTCTCTCTCTCTCTCTCTCTCTCTCTCTCTCTCTCTCTTCCCCGTTCTCTCCTCTGTCTCTTCCCCCTTTTTCTCCCTCTCTCTCTTCCTCCGTTTTCTCCCTCTCTCTCTTTCCCCGTTTTCTCCCTCTCTCATCCTCCCGTTCTCTCCCTCTCTCTCCCTCTGTCTCTTCCCCGTTCTCTCGCTCTGTCTCTTCCCTCGTTCTCTCCCTATCTCTCTTCTCCCCGTTCTCTCCCTCTCTTCTCCCGTTCTCTCCCTCTTCCCTTTCTCTCCACTTCTCCTCTTCCCCTTCTCTCTTCCTTGAGTTCACCCGCAGATAAGAATGAGTGTCTGCTGAGGAACGGCCACGGCCCCTGCCAAGACACCTGTCACAACACGGAGGGCGGCTACTACTGCACCTGTCATAATCTTCCCGGTAAAGTCTGAGCGTTATCCTGCGTGACGTTAACATTCGGCTTGAGTTTATAGTTAATGGGAGTTAATGCGAGGTCTGTTCTCTCTCTCCTCTCTCTCTTTCGCTTTCAGATATTGCCTCGTCTTATCTCGACAACTTGTATCAAGGTCTAATTGGATTTCTTAATGTTTTTCAGTGTGGTTTTCATGATTCCAGTAGTTGTTTGATTAGTATTCTGTGTTGTTAGTAAGTAAAACACCCTTAAGAACATGACTGGTAATCCCTGTGGCCTTTGAAAATAGTTCTTATGAGAGAGAGAAGCGTTTAAGAATAAGGATATGATTGTGTTGGTGGTGTAGGGAAAAAAATAATAGGGCTTGGGATTTTAATTGCAGTTGATTATTATATATGAGTATTGGTGTATTGAAAGCTAATTGAGAAAGCAGTTACGCTCAGGATGCAGGCAGTATATCTCTTCTTGAGCGATTTGTACCTGGCCTGCCCCCTCTTCACTCCTCCCGCCTCTCTACTCCCTCCTCCTTCCTCCCTCCACCACGCACCTCATTCTCCTCTCATTCACCTCTTTACCTTCCTCCGTTTGACCTTCACCTTTCACCACCCTCACCCGCCCCTCTTCTTCTTCTTCTTCTTCTTCTTCTTCTTCTTCTTCTTCTTGTTCTCTTTCTTCTTCTTCTCCTTGTTCTTCATCTTGTTTTTGCTTTTGTTCTTGTTCTTGTTCTTGTTCTTATTCTTGTTCTTCTTGTTCTTGTTCTTGTTCTTCTTGTTCTTGTTCTTTTTTCTTCTTCTTTCTTTTTTTCTTCTTTTTTCTTCTTCTTTTTCTTCTTTTTCTTTTTCTTTTGCTTCTTCATCTTCATCTTCATCTTCATCTTCATCTTCATCTTCATCTTCTTCTTCTTCTTCTTCATCTTCATCTTCATCTTCATCTTCATCTTCTTCTTCTTCTTCTTCTTCTTCTCCTTTTCTTGTGACCTCCTCCCTTCAGTGTTGTGTTCAGGTCCTCCCGCTGCCTGCAGAAGGAAAGCAACGGGCACCACACAGGGAACATATCTATACACCTTAGCTATTCCTTTTCCTCCACGTCCTTACTAGAAACTCCTTTATTGCACTTACTATCCTCACTTTTTCTCTCGCTCCTTCTCCCCTCACACCCCAACCCGCCCCTCACAAGACCACCCTCCCCCTATCATCATCCAATCCTCATCCGTTCCCGTTGCTCTCGAGTCCTCATCCTTCCTCGTTCCTACCCACCCCACCATATCCAACTCTCCTACCTCCTTTTGCCTCTGACTTCTCTTCGTCTCACTTCCTCCTCACTTCGTCCTGACCTTGAGAGTGTTTCAGGGACACACCTGGGCAAGGACAACCACACCTGCGAGGACGAGGACGAGTGTGCGATCAATAACGGAGGCTGCTCACACATCTGTCTCAATACCTTCGGCCAGATCTTTTGCACGTGTCCCGAGGGTTTCATGATGGCGATGGACTGGAAGACGTGCGAAGGTGATGCCCCTGGAGTGTTTTGGAGTGTTTTGGAATATTCTGAGGTGTTATGGAGTGTTTTGAGGTGTTCTGGAGTGTTTTCGAATGTTCCGGAGTGTTTTGGAATATTTTGAAGTGTTTTTGGGTGTTTTTTGTTCCCTCTTCACTTTGCTTTTAGGATTTAGCAGTTCACTTATCTCTTTTTTTCTCTCTCTTCCTGTGTTATCTCCAGCTTTACATTATGGGTTTCCAGGAACGGATATTAAGATTAGCACTTGATTTCACTGTTCATATAGTTTAGAGACTGTTTTAGCCATTACTTTAGTGTATATAGACTAAGGTAAAGGGAATATCCTACTCGTTAGTCTTGAAATGTAGAAATTTTAAATAGAAAATAGGAAACAAAGGTAATTTAGTCATAAAAGGCAATATAGTCATGGATTGTCTTACTTTTCTTGCTATAAAGGAAGTAAGAGTTTATTTCATGTTCTTCCTGGTAAATTCTGATATACTATAGATGAGAGAATAAATGTTTGGCTCTTTAACATCTCGGTATCACTAAAAAAAACATAAAAAAGTTAGTCATCCCTTAAAAATTTCGTTTTCTCTCATTCCCTCACCTGGTAACGCACACTAAAGTAAGGAGTGATTTACTGACGGTGGTGGGAAGGATAGGAACTACTTGTGACGTTCCTTGACATTGTTTTGAAGTGAGAGGGTAGACGGTTTATTTTAGAGGTGTTGTTGAGTGCTTAGTGTTTTGGAATGGCAGTTATTGAGGCGTTAATAGGACAGGAAAATTTCATAGGTCTTGTCTTTTAAATAGGACAGGACAATTTTAATTTCATAGGTCTTGTCTTTTAACCTTCAGTACAAAATCGTCAAATAGTTTATTCATGGTACTTGAGTTTTAGGTATGATTAGACAATTTTAATGACATTAGCAAGGCTCTATGGACGTCTTAGTCTTATTCATTCATCTGTTTATCTCTTCTCCACTGGCAGACATCAACGAGTGTGAGTACGATGAGATAGCGAGGGAGTGTAGCCACGGGTGCATCAACACGGTGGGCAGCTACCGGTGTGCACAGGAGGATGAGCTGGTTCATGCCCTTCAGTGCCCCGCCGGTCTGGAGCCCACAGAGGATGGCGAAAGCTGTAGAGGTGGGTGTAGCTTTGTGGTATGGATCGTGGGTGTTGGTATGGTTGGTTGACTCTGCTTCCTTCCCCTTTCCCCCCACCACCTCATTCTTCAAGCACCACTTCTCCTCTCGATTAGTTCTTTAGGGATTCAGTGTCATGGTTTCTTTGTCTCTCTCTCTCCTGCAGACATGGATGAATGTGAGGACAGTAACTTCGGCTGCTCAGACATCTGCGTCAACTCTCACGGCTCTGCTCACTGCGCGTGTCCCTCTGGCTTTTTCCTCGAGCAAGACGACAAGACTTGCCAAGGTCAGTATACTAAGGGGTGTTCTCCGTTATATGATTAACCTTTTCAATACTGGGAAACATATTTACCTTGAAATTTGTGTACGATTAGACCATTTTATTGGTATTAGGAAAGGTCTATGGAGGTCAGAAGATTAATGGCCACAGTCTTCATTACTTTAATTAACCACGTAAGTTTCTGAATCTGTATAAACTCATCAGATAGTAAGTAGAATAAATATTGAAAGGCGTCACGGTACTGAAAGGGTGAAGTAGAAAATGAACATGTCTTGTCTATCATAACATCTCGTGGGATGAGATATGCCGTTTGTCTCTCGTGTGCAGACATTGACGAGTGTGAGGATGGTACGGCGGAGTGCTCCCACGGTTGCAGCAATTCTAAAGGCTCTTACACCTGCACCTGCCCCGCCGGCCACACCCTGAACTCTGACCTCACTACCTGCTCAGGTGAGTACCACTGTAGCGGCCGCCTTTGCTACTTTGATCTACACAAGTATGTCAGAAATTTCTCCATTTTTTTCTGCAATATTGACGGTCAAGGACTAGAGCTAACAAGTCTTTCAAAGGATCGCTAAACACAATGTGGATGCGGTTGAACGTTTGAAACACTCGCCTGAGGTTCCACCTTTGCCATGCTGTTCATTGTCACAAAGCACAAAGAGAATCAGAGGCGTCAGAATGCATTCACCACCGCCAGTAGTCGCGTGCATGCAGATGGTTCAAGCTTTGCTCTCCGGCAGACATTGACGAATGCTCTCAAGACGCCGGCTGCTCCCACGGCTGCGAGAACACGGATGGCTCCTTCACGTGCACCTGTCCCGATGGCCTCACGCTGCACACTGATCTCATTACCTGTGTAGGTAAGAGATGTACTAGTGAGGAGAAATGACGCAGGGAAATCTTAGAGGTGTATTGCTTGCTTGTAATTCATTATATTGAATATTGTTTTCTTATCAATGGTACGCAATGCAAGTGACACAAAGAACACTTGGTGGGAGGTGAGTGGGTGTGTGACGCGTGTGTTGCCCTGCAGACATGGACGAGTGTGTGGAGGAGCACGGGTGTTCGCACGGCTGCCGCAACACAGAGGGCTCCTTCGTCTGTACGTGTCCGCGGGGCCTCTCTCTGGCGCCTGATGGCTTCACCTGTCGCGGTAAAAAATTCTTTTGATTCTTCCCTCACCTAAGTAATTCTTTATTCTTCCTACTAACTTAACCAAATGTAATTGTTGTTGTACAAATAAAGCTCTATCGTTAATGCAGTTTCTTCATGACACCTTGTCCCAAGCAGATGAGGGAAATAAATGTCGCGTGGATGTTAATAACTCACCTGCAGGAGGGTGAAGGCAAGGCCCTTTACCTGTTCCTTCTCTTGGTACGCAGATGTAGACGAGTGTTCCGGGGAGCACAAGTGTTCCCACGGCTGTAAGAACACTGAGGGCTCCCACGCCTGCACCTGTCCCGAGGGCCTGGTCCTGGCGGCTGACCTGGCCACCTGCACTGGTAATCAGGCAGGGCCGCCTTTGTGCACTTCACTGACGAGGGTCAATTAGGCTAGCAGTGCAAGGGAGTATTTCCCACGCTTATGAATGGCAGCATACTTGTAAAGAAAGCCTTGAAATGCAGGCCTGCTTATAATGACATCAAAAGCAGTGATATTTTAAGCGTCTGTGTAAGAATGTAAGAATACATCATAGATTGCACACTGATATAGACACTGTCAACGTTTCTTGCTCTATGACACGAGAAACGCGACAATAAAGATGACAAACAGCCTCAGGTTAGTAACACCATTCTTCCCACTGTCGCGGCAGACGTGGACGAGTGCGCCTTGGATAACGGCGGGTGCGAGCAAGTGTGCGAGAACACGGAGGGCTCCTACCTGTGCAGCTGTCACGCGGGGTACGTCCTGGCCTCCAACCACACCTGTGTTGATGAGGATGAGTGTGCCGAGGACAATGGCGGCTGTCAGCAGGTAAGACGCCTCTAATGATTATTCAGGAGCTCGGGATCTCAATAAGGATGAGCTGAAATAACCGAATGCGACTCCCTCTTATTCCAGCCAGGTGAATGATGTCATGCTTGGTGCTTACGTCACACAAGGAGAATGTTTGTGGCACGTGATGCGTCACTCGTGGCCGTGACCATGACGGGTGTTCGTGTCTGTCCGTGTGCCATATATCGCTTATAACTATGCGAGCTTTTATTGTTTTGCAAGAAAATTCATTACTTTTCATATCTTTTAGTTTATTTTTTTTTAATATCTGGGATTTATTTTTCTCTACGTTTACAATTGATCTTTTTGTAAAGTTGCAGTTTGTGTGTGAGCGAGGTGGATGTTACAGAAAGTCTACAACCTAAAAATAAAGCGAAAATGTAGACAATATACAGGACAGATAGTCTTCAAAGTGAAGAATGGAGTGCGATAACGCTTGAAAATATTCATCAAAGTCTGTGTCCGTGCCCATGCAGCCCAGTAATCGATTTTCAGTGTCACAGATAGTCGAGTTTGATGGTGTTAACCCCTTTAGTACTATGACGCGCTTTTCATATTCATTCTGGTTACTATTTGCAATTTCATATAGCTTCAGAAACTCATGTGTGGAATTAAAGATAGTGAAGACTCTAATCTTCTGACCTCCATAGATACTTCCTAATACAAATAAAATCGTCTAATCACACCCAAAAAATCAAAGTAAAAATTCGTCTCAGTATTGAGGGGATTAGCATTTTTTTTTTTTTTTCATGTTACAACCTATAGCGCCTGTAGGTGTACTTGAAGAGTATGGGAAGCGCCGTCTATCTTCCACCTATTAGCGGCGCAGGCAATTTTATTTATAGTGGTACCCAGACATCATGCCACCAAATTAATATCCTTCTAAGACCAATATTCTGCAACACTCTGCTCTCTCATCATAATTGTTTTCATGATCAGCCGAGTTCCCAAAAGCTTTTCTCCTGCTAATGATGGAAATCTTATTCTGTAACTAGAACCATAAATAGATTTTTAGAAACCTGTGTAACTTCAAACAGAGCCTTTCAGATTTGCCAGGGGAAGCAGAACAGAAACACATCAAGAGGTTTCCAGTCATGATTAGCTGTTGATTGGTTACGGGGGAGCTTTATGGAAACCTGGAATAAACAAAAAGGGAGATAGTTTACATGCATATTGTTTACTTCAAAATCCACTTTCTGCTTAAGGCTGAAAACAAAGAAAAAAAAAAGAACTCAAGACGCCAGTCCCTGTAGAGCAGTACATTAGAAAAAGGACCATTCAAAATTTGAGAAGTGTCTTGAAACTTGTCTCTTCCTCACGTGTTTCATGTTCCTCAGGACTGCACGAACACACCGGGATCCTACGAGTGCTCCTGCGGCGAGGGTTTCCTACAGGAGGGGAAGCATGACTGTAGTGACGTGGACGAGTGTGACGAGGACAATTTTGGATGTTCCGATGTATGTGTGAACACCTTTGGCGGCGCCTACTGCTCCTGCCCTGTCGGTTACTCTCTCATGCACGACAACAGGACGTGTGAAGGTGCGTTGTTCAGTTGTGTTGAGATGCTTCTCTATATTTATGAAAGTGGTACCTTATATAATTTTTCCTTATTATTTTGTATGGTTACGGAAAGTTTCTCTATTGAAATACTAATTGCTAAGACTTCATTTAAGAACAGTTTTGATATTTCGATTGTAGAAAGAATAATTCAGTTTTTGTTGGTAGTAAAAATAAGTTGAAAGTAACGAAAGTGAATGATTATTTCAGACGATGACGAGTGTGAGGCAGACGGCGGCTGCTCCCACGGCTGTATCAACACTGAAGGCTCCTTCACTTGCGAGTGTCCAGAGGGCCTCGCTCTCTCTCCGGACAGCGTCACTTGCATCGGTAGTCACTCTTCTCTAAATCAATTTGCTCGTAACGACGGTGAGTGTTGATGCATTTAGATCAATTCAGTACGGCGTCCTTTCTGATCCTTTGTCTCCGTAGATGTGAACGAGTGTGCTGCAGACAACGGAGGGTGTGACCAGATCTGCGAAAACACGGAAGGCTCTTTCTACTGTGACTGCGAGGAAGGTTTTGTTCTCTCTGACAACGGCGCCTCGTGTGTGGATGTGGACGAGTGTGCCGAGGACAACGGTGGTTGCCAGCAGGTGAGTCACCCCAGACCAGATCACTTTAAAGTTCTTTATCCTTTAAATAGGTTTATTTCACTCCACTCTCCTCTGTAGGAATGTCTCAACGAGCCGGGGTCCTTTTCCTGTTCCTGCTTCCCCGGCTATGACCTGGAGGACGACTTCCACTGCAGCGACGTGGACGAGTGTGCTCTGCAGCTGTCCACCTGCCAGCAAGACTGTTTCAACCTGCCCGGCAGCTATGACTGTCTCTGCCACGATGGCTTCGAGCTCTCCCTTGACAACCACACGTGTGCCGATATCGACGAGTGCGGCGTGGACAACGGCTGCTCGCATTTCTGCACTAACTTTAATGGCTCCTACACGTGCCACTGCCCGCCGGGACTCAAGCTCTCCGTGGACGAGCACACATGCATGGACGTGGACGAGTGCGAGCTGGACAATGGAGGCTGCTCACACGTCTGTTCCAACTCCAACGGAGGTTACAAGTGTCTGTGTCCAGAGGGATTTCATCTCCTGGAGGATGGAAGCACGCATGAGAAGCTTCACGAGTGTGTCGATGTGGACGAGTGTCTGGACAACAACGGGAACTGCAGCCATGAGTGTCACAACCTGGAGGTCGGCTACGAGTGTAGGTGTCCCTCAGGCTACACCTTCCTGGAGGAGCAGGACGGGTCACTCAGCCGCCACGAGTGTGTTGACGTGGACGAGTGTCGTGAACACAACGGCGGGTGCAGCCACTTCTGCGTTAACACTGAGGGCGGGATGGAGTGCCAGTGCCCGCGTGGGATGACAATGCCTGAAGGTGAACAAGAATTTGAGTGCCAGGACATTGACGAGTGCCTGAAAGACAATGGTGGGTGCAGTCACCTGTGCACCAACCTGCCGGGGACCTACGAGTGTGGCTGTCCTGACGGCTGGCGCCTCGACATCCACTACGACGACCAGGATTACTCCGAGGACATCACCAACTTCGAGGTCTCCAATGACGTCATCTGGAGGCAGTGTGTGGACGTGGATGAGTGCGGCGATGACCGCGGCGGCTGCAGCCACATTTGTCACAACGACGACGGCGGGTACCGGTGCTCGTGTCCCCCGGGTACTGGCTGGGGCGGGACAACAAGACCTGCTGGGATATCAATGAGTGTAACGTTGACAAGGGCGGCTGTTCCCACGAGTGCACCAACACCGAGGGCTCTTTCGTGTGCACATGTCCCGAGGGCTTCATGCTGCGGGACGACAAGAGGTGTCAGGACGTGGATGAGTGTGAGAATGACAACGGAGGCTGCTCGGACCTGTGCGTCAACCAGCTGGGCCGCTACCACTGCGCCTGCCCTGCCGGGTTTTCTGCTGGAGGACGATGACTTGACCTGCTCAGACATCAATGAGTGCGGCAGAGACAATGGTGGGTGCTCCCACACGTGCCACAATCTGCACGGCCGCTACACCTGCAGCTGTCCCGCAGGTCTGGTGCTGAATGAAGATTCCCACACCTGTGACGACAAAGACGAGTGTGAAACAAACAACGGCGGCTGCTCTCACGAGTGCATTAACGAGGTGGGCTCCCATGAGTGTGGGTGTCCTGCTGGCCTCACCCTGGCGGTGGACGGACGCACTTGTCTAGATGTGGATGAGTGTGGAATGAAGAATGGCGGATGCTCCCACCAGTGCACCAACCACGAGGGCCACTACACGTGTCTGTGCCCCGCCGGAACGGTTCTCTCCGCAGACAACCACACGTGCGAGGACGTGAACGAGTGTGCCGAGAGGAACGGAGGCTGCAGCTACAAGTGCATCAACACGGAGGGCAGCTACGAGTGTCACTGCCGCCTGGGGATGGAAGTGGGGCTCGACGGACACACCTGCCAGGACGTGGACGAGTGTGCCGATGGGAATGGAGGCTGCAGTGACCACTGCCACAACACCAGAGGCTCCTTCAGGTAACTCTGCAGGGAAGAACGATTAGCAGATACTATACACTACGTCTTTTTCAGTCGTTTCGCTGTATTTCACTTGTAATTAGATCATAAGAGACCTGTGTAGTGTTACCTTTAAGGGTCCGCTCTGCCACCGTTGTTTCATGGCATTTATCTCCTCCAGGTGTGAGTGTCCCCTCGGGTACTCCCTGGGGCTGGACGGAGCCACGTGTGAGGACATCAATGAGTGTGAACTGGCCAACGGAGGCTGCTCGCACGGTTGCATCAACACTGAGGATCCTTCTCCTGCAACAAGTGGGTAACGCCAAAATCCTTTCTGGAGTAACAATATCAGCGTGTTACCTGAGGCTCTTCCTTCGCTGAATCATGACAGAAGGAGAGAGGCTCACTTAGCTCACCTTGACGAACCAAAAGAGATATGATACGTCATTCAATGTTATATTCATACCTGTATTCTTCCTGTGTTCTTCTTGCAGGTGTTCTGAGGGGTACAAGCTGGGGGAGGACTTGCTGACGTGTGTGGATATTGACGAGTGCCTTGAGTCTCCCTGTGAACACGATTGCGTCAACATCCCAGGCTCTTACTACTGCTCCTGCAATACAGGGTTCAGACCGAGGCCAGAGTGAGTGTTGAGCCTTGTGTTTTTGAGTGTGACCAAATATTTTAAAATGCATTAAGGAAAATGTTTGACCAGAGAATTATTTAGTATTTGTCAGAGAATCAAAACGTAAAACGAAAAAAAATGTAATGAAGAGTATGAAAATTTTGTTCCATATTTTCTTATTAGATAGTTGTGATATTTTCGAAAAGCACAAAGCTCATGGAAGCAAACTTAACAAAAAATCAGGAAGTATCACACGTATGGCCACCAAACGTCTGTAAAAGTTATAACCAGATTGAATCAGAATTGCTTGGAATATTCTGACATCTTTAAACTATCAATGGAAACATGAAAACTTTCTTGAAAACTTCTTTACTCCCACTGGAGACTGAATAGTAGTGAAGATAAGACACTAAAACGTTTAAGAATAAAATCTAGTCACACATTCATCCATCTGGTAGTGTGTCCTTCAAAACATTCAACTCTCTCTTCACGTGTCTCCAGCGCCGCTCACCGCTGCTGGGACGTGAACGAGTGCGAGGAGGACAACGGAGGGTGTGCACGTGACTGCTTCAACACTATCGGCTCTTACCACTGCCGCTGCCCGCGTGGCTACGAGCTAGGAAGGGACAAGCACTCCTGCGAGGGTGAGTCAGGACAGGAGCAGCGATGTCTGTCTGTGTGTTACTTTGTTATTTGTTTTTGTTACCAGTGTGTTCTTGTTAACCCCTTTCGTACTAGGACGCATTTATACCACAGATTTGTGTACGATAAGACCATTTTATTTGTATTAGGAAGGGTCTATGGACGTCAGAAGATTAATGGCCAGAGTCTTCACTGTTTTAATCCCTACACAAGTTTCTGAAGTTACATAAAATCACTAAATAGTAAGCAGAATGAATATGAAAAAGCGTCATCGTACTGAGTGGGTTAACCCCTTCAGTACTGAGACGCAATTTTGCTTTGATTTTTGGGTAAGATCAGATGATTTTATTCGCATTAGGAAGGGTCAATGGAAGTTAGAAGATTAATGGTTAGAATCTTCACTCTTTTGATCCCCACATGAGTTTCTGAACCTGTATGAAATCACCAAACAGTAAGAAGAAAAATTAAGAAAACTTGCCATGGTACTGAAGGAGATAGTAAGGCAAAAGAAAGATAGATAGAAAGATGACAAGAAATGCACAGATAAATTTAAAAGGCAGACAGATAGAAGGATAGAAATGGAAGGAAACAGACGTATAGATAGACAGACAGACATTGTTTCAGGGATCCGGGAAACTTTTAACATCCATATTATTTGTACTCATAACTCACATGCACACTGCCACCGTACGCCTTCCCACTTCCTTACTCCTCTTCCATTGTGTAATCCTTAAAACTCCCCTCTGGATACACTAATAACTCACGAAGACTGCCACATTACACCCTCCAACTTCTTCACTCCTTCCCTCTTGCCCCCAAAAAACTCTATAATAAATACACACACACACACACACACACACACACACACACACACACACACACACACACACACACACACACACACACACACACACACACACACACACACACACACACACACACACACACTCTCAGCTCTCTTCCTGCCTCTGTATTTCCATCTTCCTTTGACTTGACTTCTTTTAAGAGAGAGGTGTGTCGAGACATTTGTCCCTGAATTTTGGCTAACTCCCATGTCTTTTAGGGAACTGGAAACAGTGAGCCTTTTTTTTCCATATTTTGTTGCCTTGGCCAGTTATCCCTCCTACGTAAATGAAAAAAAACTACACACATACACACAGTCACCATGCACTGCCCTCTAATTCCAGCCAACCCAGTATTCTGTCCTGTGATGGTGGCGCCTCTGCACGGGGAAATGACTTGCTCTCACAACCTCATCGGGAACGCTTATCCTCACGGCACCACCTGCTCCTCGTCCTGCTTCCTCGGGTTCGCCCTTCACGGCAACTCCAACGCCACCTGCCTCTCCACTGGTGTCTGGTCCGCCAATCCCGCTACGTGCCGAGGTAAGTTTGTATCTATGAATATTTTTTGCATATATCATGGTACTTTTGATGTGTGTGTCGTGTGTGTATGTGTGTAAGAGTGTGTGTGTCAGGTAATGATGTTATGAGTGAGGACTTTAAGGTAACTCGAGGTGTGGTGTGTTATCTACCTGCTTTTGTGTCGGTCTATATTCATGGGAGTTATATCGCCCATTTGCATAACCTGTGAAGTGAACGGCAAAGAGGTGCGGTGTTGGATTTCAGGACGACGGGAAGAGTTTAGCTGGATGTTCGTTTACACTTTGATAAACTAGAATTTAGGTACTCTGTGTGTGTGTGTGTGTGTGTGTGTGTGTGTGTGTGTGTGTGTGTGTGTGTGTGTGTGTGTGTGTGTGTGTGTGTGTGTGTGTGTGTGCGTGTGTAGAGAGAGAGAGAGAGAGAGAGAGAGAGAGAGAGAGAGAGAGAGAGAGAGAGAGAGAGAGAGAGAGAGAGAGAGAGAGAGAGAGAGAGAGAGAGAGAGAGAGAAAGACAGACAGACAGACAGAAACACAAACACATCCAAAACATCACAAAACGACAAAGAAAACAACCACAGCCATACTGCACAACTTAACCTCCACCTCCACAAATAACAACCTAATACCACCACATCACTACCTAGCCACATCACGCTACCTGCCTTTACAAACAGCCATGAAGTGTGCAATGCTGGTTGACGTGGACCACGGGAGAGTGTCGCCGAAGAGGTGCACGAGTAGAACCTCCAGCGTGGGCCAGCACTGTTACCTCTCCTGCTCCCCCGGGTACAGAGTAGTGGGCAACCCTGTGAGGACCTGCCAGACTAGTGGATTATGGTCTCCTGAAACCACCAGCCCCTACTGCGAGAAGGGTTAGTGATGGGGCTGTGTGTGTGTGTGTGTGTGTGTGTGTGTGTGTGTCTGTGGGTGTGTGTGATCTTCTCCGCAGTTTTCCCCTCTATGCAGATTCTAAAAATAAAATAAAGTAAAAATAGAAAAATGTGCAGCTGGATAAAAATGTGTCAGTGTTTGTTTTTATATAAATGGTACAAATATTCTCTTTTTTCAACTCGTCAGAACATTTTCCATCTTTCTCTCCCTCCCACTTGATCCTTTTTGAAACCTGAAATCTTTCCATTTTTTTCCCTCCTCCATTCCTCATCGACCCGTTGCTCATTTTTGTATGGCATTTATGGTCTCACTTTACTTTTTTTCTTTTTTTTTTACGTTAAGGCCTATAGCGCCTATAGGCACACTTGAATAGTGTATGGGAAGCGCTGTTCAGCTTCCGCCCATTAGTGGCGCAGGCAATTTTATTTATAGTGATACCCATCTTAGGGCCCATATCACCCCCGAACCTCATGGATATAATCACCTAGAACCTGGGAACTTTAAACCACTCGACAAATGACAAAGTGTTTAAGGCTGTACGTGGTGGGATTCGAACCTACACGTGGACGTCTCACCACCTTATCCACTACGACACCGCTCTGGTATGGCTCACGTTGCTGCTTCTTATTTCCTCACCATCACGTCACTTTCACTTCTCAATTCTTTCATCGAATACATTGACACCTTTCATTGTTTCCATAGAAGTCACGTATGTTATCTTTCTTCCGTTCAACTCTTCTTTTCAATACATTTCTTTAAATCTTACCACGTTTTGTATTGTTGTTTCGATATACTGTTGTGGCACCGTATCTCCTACATTAGTACATATTTCTTTAGTCTGTCTCTTTCATGACTAACATATCCTGATCTAAACCTATTCCAAAAACCTCTAAGTGTTTCTTGTGATATCCTAGAGCGGTGATGTATGGCAGTGTATCCTTTCTCTTAACACGCCCAATTATAATCTTAACATATAACACCTGACACGTCTTTCTTTCATTACCTAAACGTATTACAATGTCTCTCCTATGAACAAATGTTTTCTCTGTCTTTCACATCTACATTCTGCAAAGCTACGCCCAATAACGTATAGTAAGTCGTTCTATTCAATACCTTAACGCGTCACACACACACACACACTCTCTCTCTCTCTCTCTCTCTCTCTCCAGCGACCTAATGTCTTCCCTGTCTTTTATATTTACATTCTACTAGGCTACAGTCAATAACTCTTAGTAGGTCCTTCTTTCATTACCTAAACCTATTACACTCTCTCTCTCTCCTGCGAGCTAATGTTTTCCCTGTATTTTGCATTTATTCGTACATTCTGCAAAGCTACACTCAAAAACTCTCAGTAGCTCCTTCTTTTTCAATACCTTAAACGTGTCACCGTGTCTTTCCTACGAGCTAATGTCTTCCCTGTCTTTCACATCTACATTCTGCAAAGCTACACTCAATAACTCTCAGTAGGTCGTTCTTTTCAATACCTTAATGTATCACCTAACTCTTACCATGTCCTTTCTCTCATCACCTAAACGCGTCACAACATCTCTCCAACGAACTAATTAATATCTTCCCTTGAACCCTTAATAACTTCCACTAGACTACAGCCAGTTAAATGCAACGGAGAGAGGAAATGGAAAGGCTTGAAAACACAGCCCTGGTTTGGCGTTTAGTACAGTTACATGTATTCAACAAACTCGTATTTTATTCATGATTTTCCCTTCCGGTACAGATTCCCTCAAGCCGTTCATCCAGTGTCCCAGTGACGTGCAGGTGGATCTGGCACCCCACATGAGCTCCGCCTACGTGCGCCTCCCACAACCCAAGGCAAACGTGGACTGGTTCAGGTGAGGGGTAGGGAAAGGTGAGAGAAGGGTGAGGAAGGGTAAGGAAGGGTGAGGGAGGGTGAGAAAGGGCAAGGAAGGAGAAGAAAGGTGAGGGAAGGTTAGAAAGGGTGAGGAAAGTGTAAGGAAAGGGTTAGGAAGGGTGAGGAAGGATGAAGAAGAATGATGAAGGGTGAGGAAGGGTGAAGAAGGGTTGGAAAGGATGCAGGAAGGGTGAAAAAGGGTGAGGAAGGGTGAAGGAGGGTTAGAAAGGGTGAGGAAGGGTGAAGAAGAATGAGGAAGGGTGAGGGAGGGTTAGGAAGGATAAGGAAGGGTGAGAGAAGGGTGAGGGAAGGGTTAAAAAGGTGCAGGAAGGGTTAGTAAAGGATGGATGTTTTTTCTTGTGTGTGTGTTTGCCATCGTTTTTATTTGCATTTTTGTGGTCAAGGGATGTGTTTTATTTCATCGGTTCGCTTGTTTGTTCTTATTTCTGGTTTCATGGGGTCACTGTACTGTACGTAATGATTCGCTTTTATTTATTTATTTTATTTTGTGTATGTGTATGAGTATGTGTATGTTTTTGCCTCCTGTGTCACTCGTGCTTTACATAATGTTGTGTTTTTGCCTCAGCTCTCCATCAGGCTGAGGTTTAATTTGCGTCACATGATCAAAAAATCCCCATTAATTGGCTGCCCCTTTGATGCTGTTACGCCGCCGCCGGGAACACACCATAATTTTGTTTTCTTTTTTCCTCATAACGTTTCATAATATTATTCATCACATTAACTCATCTCCTTTGTATTCCCCGGAGGTTATGGAGTCCCTAATTATACTCAAAACACTCTGCCTTTTTATTTCAATCAGTCTGTTCTAAATTCATTATATAGCTTTTAAAGAATGACCAGCGTTACTAATTGTAAAAGAAATGCTGTTAATTTGTATGATCATGGTTTTAATTCTCCAGTGCAACATTCAGGCAAAGTTCCCAGTGTGGCACGGGTAGTGTAGCAGCGGTAATGTAGCGGTAGTGTTGCGGTAATGTAGAGGTAATGTAGCGGTGTAGCGGTTGTATAGCTGTAATGTAGCGGTAGTAATGCGTTAATGTAGTGATAGTAGCGGTGTTGCGGTTGTATAGCGGTGATGTAGCGATAGTGTAGCTGTAATGTAAGGACGGTAGTGTAGCGGAGTAGTGGTAGTGTAACGATAACGTAGCGGTAATGTAGCGGTAATGCTGCAGTAGTGTAGCAGCGGTAATGCAGCGGTAGTGTAGCGGTAGTATGACTAACTCCACCTCCTCACAGTGTAGTGGTCGTACTAATAAGTAGAGTGGGTGGTACTAATAAACTCTCGGGGTGTGGCTGTGTCCTGGCCACACCCCGGCAACACTGCATGCTGGTTCACCACTTTAGAGGCAATGAATGATGTGGTACAGAGGGAGCTGATTGTATATAGTAAATGGGATGCATGTATATGTGTATTTAGTCTGCACTCATGTTTGTATAGCTGTTTGTAGAAACAATACATAAGATTCTGTTGTAAAAATGTAAGATTCACAGCTTTCACTTCTTAGTCGATCATTATTACATCACTCACTCATACACACACACACTTACAGACACACACACATACACACACACACACACACACACACACACACACACACACACACACACACACACACACACACACACACACACACACACACACACGCACACACACACACCGCTTAGTGTAGTGGTTAGCACGCTCGACTCACAATCGAGAGGGCGGGGTTCGAGTCCCGGCGCGGTGAGGCAAATGGGCAAGCCTCTTAATGTGTAGCCCCTGTTCACTTAGCAGTAAATAGGTACGGGATGTAACTCGAGGGGTTGTGGCCTCGCTTTCCCGGTGTGTGGAGTGTGCTGTGGTCTCAGTCCTACCCGAAGATCGGTCTATGAGCTCTGAGCTCGCTCCGTAATGGAGAAGACTGGCTGGGTGACCAGCAGACGACCGAGGTGAATTATACACACACACACACACACACACACACACACACACACACACACACACACACACACACACACGCACGCACACACACCTCACCTCACGCCTCAAGACATAGTTGCTTCAGGCTGCGGGCCGGTACGAATAGGTGCCTCTAGTGAACTAACCTGAGGTGGTCTTGTATACTGTAGATATGCCCCAAGTGTTTCCCGAAGGAGAGAAGATTCCCGCGACTCAGAGGACCCGAGGTAACGCTCTCCCTCCGCCTCTTCAGTACTGCTGCTGCTGCTCTGCTTGGCTACATACTGCCTGTCTTATCCTCGGCAGTCTATCAGTTTGTCTTCGCGCTAATTCTGCCTTTGCATCAATCCAATGTGGAGAAACATTTCGTGGCAATAAAATTCTCTTCACTTACCATAATATCGAGCCTGGTTTCCGCTGCCTATTTCATCCCTAGCAGTCTGTTATCTATTATTTTTTTCAGCGTGATTCTTGTCTTTGCCTCAGTTCAGCGTAGAATAAACATTTCGTGGCTGCAAAATTTTCTTCATGCACCAAAATATTAAACATGCTTTACATACAATGATGAACTTCCCTGCCTGTCCCATCTTCGCCAGTCTGTCAACTTGTCATCTTTCCTGTCTTCTTTACCTCAATTTAGTGTGAGGAAACATTTCGTAAATGCAAAAGTTTTCCCATACTAGAATAACGAACTTGAATATAATTTTGCCTTACGGTGATGAGTCTTGTCTCCACCCTGGCCATTACTGACCTCTTGCTTCACTTCATGACTGGCGCGGCGGGGTAAAGTGACCAGTCAGGTAAAAAACAATTAAAAACATTATTGCCACATATTGAATTATCTGTATCACCACCATTTTTCATTCCTTAGTGTTCCTCGTTCGCCGCTCTTGACAGGTTACAAGAGACAATCTTCATCATCCTTTCCATCTTCCTGAGTTCTCTTGACCTCTGTCTGTGTCTGCCTGTTTTGTATTGATAAATGCACGCCTGCATGACTTAACACACATAAATGCCTGTGATGAATGCCCAGCTAAACACTCAACCAGATATTATATAGAGGCATAGGAATTCTTATTAAGGTAATCAGTGTTCTAATTAAGAATTCATTATTGTTGTCTGACTTTTGTTACCTTCACATGTTCTTTAATCAGAATACTTTTATTGACTTACTATAGTTTCAACATGACACATTTCATACTGTTTGTCTCACTTCATTGCCTCTTTGTGCAAATACTGTTAGGTTTTGGGTATAAATCTTTCTGGTCTTTGTTTAGGGACTGACACTCTTGCCAGACTCTGTTTTCGATCTTTTAATTACCACTTTTTAATCTTTTTTTAATCTTTTAACACCAGACTAGTGACCTTCTAACATACAAAAAAAAAAAAAAAAAAACAGGTTAACGTAGAACACAATGGTTATTTTTCGTACACGTTCCCACCTGTGTTATCTGCTGACGAAGATGTCTCGCGTCCTGCAGGTACGTGGACGCCTCCCCGGACTGGGCCAAGCAGCTAGAGGCGGACCTGCCGGCGGGGAAGACCACTGTGACCTTCGTGGCGCGCTCTCCAATGTCTGATGAGTCCGCCGCGTGTTCCTTCATGGTGGAGGTGCGAGGTGAGTGGCGGCGGGGAGTGGATCGATTTAGCGTGGAGAAAGTATGACTGTTTGATTTATTTTGTTTGTACTGACCTTAGTGTGTTTTTTTTTATGTCTCTCTCTCTCTCTCTCTCTCTCTCTCTCTCTCTCTCTCTCTCTCTCTCTCTCTCTCTCTCTCTCTCTCTCTCTCTCTCTCTCTCTCTCTCTCTCTCTCTCTCTCTCTCTCTCTCTCTCTCTCTCTCTCTCTCGTTTAGTAAGTTACATATGAATTAATCCGGATCTGCGTTTGATATGTAACATTTTCCTGTTTTTTTTTTTTTATCATCAACGTCACGGTTTTATTTACCTATCTTTTCATCTATTCAACAAGGACGTCCAGGTTTTGCTTAGTATGTCAGTAATAGTCTCAGGTTAGTTTAACCCCTTCAATACTGGAACTCATTTTTACCTTGAGATTTGTGTACGATTAGACCATTTTATTGACATTAGGAAGGGTCTGTGGAGGTCAGAAAATTATTGTCCCCATTCTTCGCTATCTTTATCCACACATGAGTTTCTGAAGCTGTATAAAATCACCAAATAGTCTCCAGAATGAATATGGAAACGCGTCATGGTATTTAAGAGGAGTTAAGTTAGGTTAGCTCTGTTTACTAATGTTCTCAGCCGCCCATCCTCACATCCACGTGCTTCAGGGTCTCTGTGTCTCTTTTGGCAGACAAAGAGGACCCACAGGTGTTCGGATGCCCCAAGTCTTTCACGGTGCTGCTGACAGAGGGGCAAGCAACGGCCGAGGTGGTGTGGAAGGAGCCGCTCTTCAAAGATAACGTGGAAATCTCTCACTTATGGAAATCGCTGGTGAGTGGGGAGCATTCATTTGCGTCCCTCATCACCGGTGGTAAAAGTTTTGTCCGAGTCTTTTCACGTAAAAGTCGCTTAATTGCTTGTAATGTGTGGAAAATTACCGCGAGCGATTCTTTTGATCACGTGAAATTAGTACGAATGTTTCTGACCAGGCTTAGCGAACTGACACTAAATTGGTATTGGATTCCATTAACCTCTTGAGTACTGTGATGCATTTTTACCTCGAGATATCTGTACGATTAAACCATTTCATTAACATTAGCAAGAGTCTATGGAGATCAGAAGATTAATGGCAACAGTTTTTATTATTTCAATCCCCACATAAGTTTCTGAAGGTGTATAAAATCACTAGATAGTAACTAGAAGGAATATGGAAAAGCGTCATGGTACTGAAGAGGTTAACGACGTGCATCACAAACTTAAACTGATTTGCAGACGTAGGTAACTAAAGCAAATATTACGTTGTGAGAAGACAGTACTTTTATTTTTATACTGTTACCTTTTTCTTCTAGGTAGTCATTCAGTTGATCAGTAAAGGGGTGCTACCTGTCAGTATTGATACATTTATTTAGTGTTATACAGACAGCAGCAAACTCAACAACGGGACATTTTATACATAAATATAAATCAAATACTATCGCAATTTGCTATGACAGTTGGCAGTACCTCAACTATTGGTCGAGTCCAAACACCTTGCCGAGTATGCATTTTGAAACTTTACAATAGAATATACCGCAAAATATGACTCACATATACCAAACTGCACAGGAACCCGGGCGCTACTTGACGGCAGGAACGTACCCGGTGCATTATGTGGCCATGGACCCCTACAGGAACAGGGCCAAGTGCTCCTTCGTCGTCACTGTACAACGTGAGTCCTTCCCCCTTTCCCTTAATCCCACTGAGAGTAATCTACAGTTCTTTTTGATAAATCTCCTCGTGTCACTGTACATACATAGGAGTAATTCTTTTGATTCTTTTTTTTTTCATCGCTTTTGATGTTAGATTAATTTCTTAGTCTGTTTGAGCTGATTAATGAAATATTTCCTGCTGAATATACATTTTTGTTCAAGCGGAAGAGTCAACAAAGAGAAATAGATAGTGATAAAAAAAAGAAAGAAATATGTATGAAATAACTAGTTTTTAAAATGTGATTAAAACCTTAACTTAATTCCCCCCCCCCAACTCTTTGTGTCTCTTTTCGCTGTGCACTCGCTTTATTAGAGTAAGTGTTTAGCCTCCACGTCTCTCACTAGATGGCGTTACTCAACCTGTAAATAAGTACACGTAAGAATATATTGATAACTATTGATCCAACCTCTCACCGGAGCCTCTCTGTGTGCCTTGCGTGTGCCGGGCGAGAGATGACCGACTCACTAAAGCTTGCATGTGTAGTGTGTAGTCCCTGAGGCGGCGACACACTGCCCCACGCCGCCTGCACACCCCGGGATATGTGACACCCGCACCCACCACCACCACCACCACCACCATCACTGCCACCACCGATAGCGCCTCTCATTCTAACTTCACTTTTTTTCAAACTCTCTTTTGTTATTATTTTTTACTCTTTCTTTTCTCCTCCTCTTCCTTTTCCTCCTCCTTCCTGCTCGTGCTCCTCCCTCCTCTTCCTGCTTCTCCACTTGACTTCCTTGTTGTGGTGTCAAAATATCAATCAGTCCTCCTCCTCCTTCTCCTCTTCTTCCTTTTCCTTCTTTTTCCATAGATTTTTTCTCCTCCATCTCTTATTCTTATTCTTTGTGTTCTCTTTCTTGATCCTCTTCAACTTCTTTTTCTCCTCCTCCTTCTCCTCATATCTGACTCACCTGCTTCACTGGGGAGGATTCGAAGCATCGGAGCATCATGTGACTCAACCCTCTCTGAGAACACCACACTGTCTTTACTTATGTCGATTCTCTCTCTCTCTCTCTCTCTCTCTCTCTCTCTCTCTCTCCTCATCAGAGTAACACCAACGTCAACACCTACTACCCATTAACACACTGGTCATTAACACAAGCCTTAGTACTGTCAGTAACTTCCATTATGTCCATATTTCATTCTTCTAGTCTCTAGCAGTAACATGAACGACTGTCCCTGTACATTGGAAGGTATGTGTGTATTCTGCCTCGCTCTACTGACGCCTCCACACTTCTCAGAACACACTGGTCCTGCCCACGTGTTGTACAAAACCCATAACTATGTAGTAGTGAAGTGACTGATCCATGTGACAGCTTCGTGGCTCCATTACTAAGGCAGCGGCGGTGCATGTTTGGCCTCACAACGCCACGTGCTGCAGGAACATCAGTTATTAACACCTGTTGAGAAATTTTGTTCTGTGGTAATGAAGTCTAGCTAAATTTGCCCTTTTCTCGGATCTTTTGCTTGTTTCTTTGTTGGAGACTGCATTTTTTTAAGTTCTTTTTGGCCTTTATTTGTCTCCCCAATATGTGAAAAAAAATAACTTGCAAAAATATCTAATTATTTGATAGGAAAATTTAATTATCTATGTTTGTTCTGATGAATATAACGTCATTCTTTCTTTAGTTTATTTAAACATATATTTTGTCTAATTAAAACCTGATGAATACATAAAAAAATCCAACTTGTGATGCAACATTCAAACATTTCCAACACATTCTCAGTGACTTTATTTCAGATTTCATAAACCTTTTATTAGTTCCATTAAATTTCACACTTTTACACAAGCACACACACGCATTAAAAAACAACATGCTATACTTCCCCTCCTCAAACAAAGCCATTATCTACTTAGCATATAAAGCAAAACAACGACAGCTCTCTCATAACACACAAAGACCACAAACCACAGCTCCATATCCTCACTCACGCCAACACTGGGCTGTATGTAACACGACAGCCGAGGAAGGAGGAGAAGGAGCAGGAGGCGGCAGTGGTGGTGGTGGTGGTGAGGGGGAGCAGTGCGGGAGGCCAGGGGAAGCGATGGGCGTCTCGTGGGTGTGCAAGGAGCTGGCCTGGGGGCGGATGTGTCGTCCCTCCTGCCTGCCTGGGTTTGTCATGACCACCGCCCCTCCCTCTCCACTTTACATATGCGGCCGTCACACCGGGCTATGGTACCCCAGCGCACACCTCCCCTCCTGCACACGTGAGTTATGATTTGCTGTCTCTCTCACCACCACAATTTTTCCAAGGCCACAAAGACGACTAGCTTAGTTTTCAAGATATTTTCTCCTCAATAAGCTAGAAATCTTGCTAATCCATCATCAAAACTATATAAATGTTTTAGAAATACGTATCTTCAACTAGTCTTTGGAAAGTAGTGGTGGTGAGAGAGCAAAGCGTTTCAGAATACGAGTTTGTGTCTCCAGCTGTGTGTCTCTCTCTTTTTCCTCTCCGTCTTTCTGTTATATTGTTTCTTTTCTTTTATATCATTCGTTCTCTGTGTGCATCTGTTTCTTTGAGTTTCCTTTCTATGTTTCTCTGTCATTTATCTCTTTCGTTCTGTCTGTTTTTTCTGTTTTCTTATTTTCTTGTTTTATTTTGTCTCATTTATGTCTGTCTCTGATCTGTTTGTCTCCATTTTTTTGTCTGTCTATTTATCTGTTCGCCGTCTCCACCCATACCTCTCTGTCTCTCTCTCTCTCTCTCTCTCTCTCTCTCTCTCTCTCTCTCTCTCTCTCTCTCTCTCTCTCTCTCTCTCTCTCATCCTGCAATTCACTACATGTATTCCTCATTAAGATCTATTACTGCATTTTATGACATCAGATAAGGGTTTCTCTTTATTTCTTCCCCTCACCTCTCTGTAATTCTATTGTGATGGATTTCAGAAGACGGCTTTCCATACTGCAGTTGATGTTTGATGGGGGGAATGGTAACTGTGAAGAGGGAAAGTGAATAATAAATGTGAATGACTGAATTAAAGAGAGGTGTTTGAAAGGGAATGACAAATGTAAACAACCAGATTAAATAGCCAATGTGGAGTGTGAAATTAATTAAAGGGATGTTATTGAGACCAGTAATGTTGAATGCGAGCGACGCGGCCAAAAGCTGTGTGTTTATTTGATGTGTCGTCAATGTACGGTGCATTTACCTGTGCCCCTCTCCGTGCAGCCGCCGTACCACTCAAGCCAAGTGATGGCTGTCTGCCCGGGTTTGAATGGAGGGAAGCCCATCCGAATGTATGCCGTGAGTACCAAGTTTGTCTCTTGTAATTTGTCTCCTCTTGCATTAGAGTCGGTAGTTCCTTCTTATTCTCTTAGAAGGACCGGTATTGAGTTTACAGGTATAAGGAGCCGCGGAAGTCTTGGTACTTATTATATACTTGAGTTTTTCTTGAGGATTTTCAGTATTTTGAGAGAGAGAGAGAGAGAGAGAAGTCTTCATCTAATTTGTGTTGACAGGTATACTTTACTCTAGCTGTATGTAATGCTGTGAAGGTTAACATTATGCATATAGGTTTGATTAGCATTAACGTATTCAGTAATTTGATAGACGAAGCTGAGAATATTTCAAACATATATATTGATAAGTTACCGAGCCCTAAAGTACGAGAGTGATAGAACAAGTAGAGAAAAACTTTATACATTAACAAGTGGCTTAAAAATTAGATTAACATTATCACATCCAGAACGAAGAATCTCTTTAACATACTTTAACATACATTAACATACATATTGACAGTTTCATTAAGTGACGTAAGTAGCAGTAATATTGAAGCTAAAACGTGACGTAGAATTTTGATTAACACTTCAAGCTCCCTTTGCTACTCCTTAACGTGCGTCTGTGTGTGCGTTCCAGTGGCGTGTTCCCCAGGGATGTACAGTGGTGGGCAGAAACAGCGATGTACTCCATGCCCAGTGGGAACATTCACGGACAAGTACGCAAGGTAAGGGCGTGGCGGAATGGGAGATTATAAGAGCGGTGGTTTTGTCAATGCATGAGTGAAGTGCATGAGTGTGGATGGCGTGGTGTAAGGCAGTGATAGGCGAGGCGTTTCTTCTCATTACTCTCTGTTTTTCTAATATGACATAAAAGATGGTTCCTTAGTGACTGGATGAAGTGCATGAGAGTGGCGTGGTGTAAGGCAGTGATAGGCGTGACGTTTCTTCTCACTACTCTCTGTTTCTCCAATATGACTTAAGAGCAGGTGGTTCCTTAGTGATTGGGCGAAGTGCATGAGGGTGGGTGACGTGGTGTAAGGCGTTTCTTCTTACTACTCTCTGTTTTTCCAATATGACTTCAGACCAGGTAGTTCCTCAGTGAATGGGCGAAGTGCATGAGTTTAGTGTTGGTATATGGGATTTATAAATAAGGTGCTCCTTCTTACTAGACTGTCAATTGATTCTGCACTGCGTCGTAAGGAACATCATGGATTTATACATTATATCAGGTCCACAAGGCGCACCACGTGGTTGGCCATAACGAGTGTGCCAAAATAAGACTGACTCGTTCAAAAATATATATTGTAATTTATTCATGTAGCTATGAATGATGGTAACGCGTTGAGCAGTAAGGTGCAACATACAGCATAGAGTTAGCATCACAAAATACAGCATACAGAATTATCAGCATCACAAAACACAGCATACGGAATTATCAGCATAGAATTAACATCACAAAACACAGCATACAGAATTATCAACATAGAATTAACATTACAAAACACAGCATACAGAATTATCACAAAATACAGCATAGAGTTATTAGAGTTAGCATCACAATACAGGATTATTAGCATACAAAACATAGCATACATAATTATCAGCATAGAGTTAGCATCACAAAACACAGCATACAGAATTATCAGCATAGAGTTAGCATCACAAAACACAGCATACAGAATTATCAGCATAGAGTTAGCATCACAAAACACAGCATACAGAATTATCAGCATAGAGTTAACACCACAAAACACAGCATTATTACACCATCACCATCATGGCCACTCATACTATCACATTTCACCAAGAGGAGCGATGAGAGGAGTGGAAACCCTCGAACAGAACAAACTCCCAGCTCACGCCAGTTTGTTGACACACAGCGAATGAACCACACGGCGAGTACTAACGAGAATAACTAGTTGTAGCGTAACTTAGTACATGTTATAATGCATCACTGTAACTCACACCTGCATTCTTGTCTAGACTGCGTTTCTGGGTTCGTACATATTGATTTTCTTGATGTTAGTTGTGGAATTATTTCTATTTAAGAAAAGCACTGGTCAAGGACAGAGAGAGGGAAAGAAAAAGAGTGTAATGAGGTGCCAGTCCCTCAAGAAGCAAAGGAATTAGCCAAAATTGAAGGATAAGTGTCTTGAAACCTCCCTCAAGTCACGAGAAGAGGAAAATGTAGAACCATGCAGTGAGTTTCAGAGTTTCCCAGTGAAAGGGATGAAAGATTGAGACTACCACCTCGCTTCACCACAAGACGTAAAGACATGTGTTAGTGTGTCAGTCCAGTGTGTCCTGTGTGTGTCGCCTAGAGGAAGTGTCTTGCGTATCACAGCGCCTCAGAAAAGTTAGTGTTAGCTCAGCCTGCAGTGTGTCCTGTGTGTGGTGTGTGTCACCTAACGGGAGCGTCTTGTCGTACAGTGGACGGTGTGAACAGTGTGGTGACGACGCCACGACGCTCCGCCGCGGCACCAGCTCGCGAACCCTCTGCCTACAGCCCGCCGGCAGGACATCACACCCACCGTCGGACTTCCTCTCACAGGTCGGTCTCTCGTCGCCCACCCGAGGCGCCCCAGAGTCCCCTTCAACCCTGTGTCCTAAATTGAGTATTTGTTTATTATATATTTCGTTTTTACTCAGCCTGATTTTGCGGTCTTGATGTTTGCTTTTGATGTCCAGGCTGAGTGTGGTGCATTTTGCGTGTATTATTAACTTCAAGGCTGTTCTTTGGTTACGATGCATCCATAGACTAGTCAAGTGAAATAGCATGTGTTTAGTGATTCTTTATTGTGTAATCTTATTTGTGAAAGATGTCTTCATTAGCTCAGGTTTGCATGATCAAGGGAGTTCATTAATGACAAACTCTATAATCCTTCTCATATCACATTGAATACTTGCTATAATGCTCAATGACTAAATTTCTTAAAGAGAGGTAAGGTGAATCTTTTCTTACGCAGATGTGCAAACAAAATAAATATGTTTTTCTTATAGGTAATATTATCATTAATAACTTTTTTCACTATTAGTTGATAAGTGGGACTTGCTTGGTGGGATATGCAACTGCTGAGGGGCATGGTAACTTTGCTTGAGTGATTCAGCTTCTATGATTCACAAATATTCTTTTTATTTTGAGAAGCTTTAAATTGGAGTAGAGACATTACTGACAGGTACGTATAATACTTCTGAGAGCAGCTTGAGGCGAGGAACTGAAGCACTCACTAGTTGTAATCCTGTTAGAGGTTATCTGTTATGTTACACTCAACAGTAGACAGTAATGAATCTGCACAGCTATGGATTCTACACAGGAAAGAGTAATTATTATACTTGTGCCTCCCACCGGCTGCTCCCTAACGCCGCTGCTCTCCCATCTAGATTGGTCATCGTAAGAAAACATGGAAATATCGAGAACCTTTTTCATGGACGGTAGGTTTCGTCAACGTATGGTGAGGTGATTTTCCTGCTACTGCTGTTACTGCTGGCTCTGTCTGTTGGGGGCGTAATGTGCTTCTTGCTATTTATGTGCTTATGTGCGTCAGGTCAAGGGCGCCGTCACATCCATAACTTGCTCTAAAAATTGAACGTGGAGCTAGTCACGTCCCCAAACTCACTTGCATAACGTGAGATAATCAATGCGAGCTACGTGAGTGATGAGAAGGCACCCTGACGCAGCTCTGTACCCTGAGACTTACCTCGTGTGTGTGTGTGTGTGTGTGTGTGTGTGTGTGTGTGTGTGTGTGTCCACCTCACCTCCTTTAACCTCCTCAGTGTGCCTCGTCCCTTCCCTCCACATGGCAACGTTCACCACCCAACCATGGCCAAATTTGTGAGGTTCATGACTCCTCCATCTGTTCTGTTTTACGTATACGTGGCAGGACCAAACGTAGGACACTGGCTTCCTGTTACTGTCCTCTCTAAACACCACTAGCTTTGTTGTCCGGCAGTAGTCAGGTCAACTATTAATACTGTGTGCTTCCCTGCTGCCCGAACAGAATTAACCTGTAGCTGGACTGTCCCATGAAGCTCTGGCCGTCCTGCTGCTGGTGCCGTGTCGTGTCGTGTTGTGTTGTGTCGTGTCGTGTTGTGTTGTGTCGTGTTGTGTCGTCCCTCGACTGACTCACTCACGACACCAACACTTTTGATCTATTTCTATATCATAATTAATTCTCTTTACTGCATACAAAATTAACTTGGTGTGAAAAGTGTGAGGCAGTGATAGGTAATCAGAGTGTGGCGGTCAGGAAAGTTATTAGTATGTAAACTAATTAGCTAGGCAGATTATTTTCTGGTTGTTTGAATTTTCATGAATCACCTTGAACAAAGAAAAAAAAAAGCACAAACAGAACATAAAAGAGAAGGTTCTTTTTGTGCAAATAGATTGATAATTTCACCAGTATAATTAATGAGCATGGACACAGAGTTATTGCAGCCAGATTGCTCTCAAACAAACATTTTAAACTAAATCAGAAAACATAAGAAATATTGGTAACAAATTATCATGCCGAGAGAATTCTAGTTTGGTGTTCATTTCAGGCCTTATAACACACACACACACACACACACACACACACACACACACACACACACAGGAGAGCCACTAATACTTAACAAACACCAGTACAACATATCACTGCCCTCTGAACATTACAACACCAGCACAACCATTATTAAACCCAATGGGCACCATAACATCCACACACCCGAGAGGGAATCCAACACTCAACATGATAACCAGTATTACAGTACCAGCACCTACATGGCCTTCAAAACAATACACTCACTAGTACAACATTACCAAACCCTGCAGACACAGTAACGTTAACACACCTAAGGAGACTCACTAACACGCACTCCTGGCCACCTTGCAGTAATCCCGTGCGAGGGGAGACGCCCGCCAGCACTTCGCCGGAGCTGCCGCAGGGAAGGACGCTCGGGAGGAGCTTCTTCGACACCTTCTCCCTCGCGTCTCTCCGTCCGGGCTCCACTCTCGCCTTCGCCCACGCTCAGGCCCGCGGCGGTCCCAACAGCAACACACAAGCCCTCGCCCACGCCAGGGTCACCAGCTACGGCTAGACGCCCCGCTCCTGTCGCCTCTGCGTTGTTTAGTCGTCTGGAATGAGTGTTGTGCTGTGTGTTGTGTGTTGTGAGTTTAGTGTGCGGGATGTACTGTTTTTGTTATGGATTTTCAGTGTTTAAGTCTTTGGAGGAATGCAAGAGGAAGAATCCATAATAATATTTGTTTTTCCTTTTGTTTATTTGAATCGTGTAGGTTTCTAGATTCCTCTTTCTCTTTTCTCCTTCTCCTCCTTTTCCTCCTCCTTCTATAGCGTCAGATACGTTGATTGTGATAATACAATGCACGGATGTGTTTATGTGTGTGTGTGTGTGTTCCTCTCTTTTTTTTCGTCAGAGTTTATATATTCGTGTAAATCAAGCACAGTAAAGCTTCCTAATGCTGCAGTTCCTCCTCCCGTGACCAACATACATTTCACCTCTCGAGTTTGGAGGTATTCATGTTACATTAGTAGTTGTGTTCACTCTGGCGGGGAACCTTCCTTCAGAGACTCCCCTTCCCATTTGTCCGCTCCCCTACACTAGCAAAGGGAGGTCAGTGTTTGTTTTAGGAAGGCCATACACACCTACTTCCACCCTGCTGCAGTGTTGTAGCATTAATGTATCAGTAGCGTGTGGGCCACCTTAATAGCAGAGGCACTGGTGAGGCTTGGTGAGGAGCGCGTTTGTTAAAGGTTAGGATTGGTGAGATAGGGTTGGTGAGGGTCAGGCTTCGGGAGTCAAGCTTGGTGAAAGTCAGTGTTGTTGAAAGTCAGTCTGGGAAAAGATAAAATTTTGAGTCTCTTTTTTTCGTGAGTGTCAGTCTTAGCGAGATGAATCAGTCAGTGTTTCAAGAAAGTCATTTTTAGCGCCAGACGAAGAGCTACCTCTGATGTCACCAAGCATCTCTCTCTCTCTCTCTCTCTCTCTCTCTCTCTCTCTCTCTCTCTCTCTCTCTCTCTCTCTCTCTCTCTCATGGCCAATGCTTCACAACTTTAGGACACCAAGATCATCCTTTCCCCAGTGCAGTATCCCCAGTCACAACCATGATGAAGGAAACACTCATTACTACTACACAGAAGATCCTGGGATGAAACACTGCAGCATTTCTTCAGAAGTGACCGTTCCTTGTGCTAAAAAGAACAAAGGCTTACTTAATCTAGCCGACTTAAAAAGCAGAAGGTTTACTGTGTTTATTTTTACCAGTTCCAGCGTCTCGTGTTGTCATGTTGCCGCTGATTTCATGGACTTTTGGTGCTTCCGTGCAGTGATTTAGGGCATAACGAGGAAGGGCAATTCATAGTGTTAAGCTTTAATTTGTCACTCCCGCGCGGGGACAGCTATACAGTACAGTAAGTGCCGCTGTCCGCCACCAGGGCCTGACAGGGACTCTTGCCAACACGCCTTGCACGGTGTTCCAAAATTACCTTTACTTTTTTAGATATGAGATTTACTTATTGTTTTCTTTATTGAGATAGTTTTTATGTACGATATTTCCTCCAGTTTCTCTTCCTGTGTGAGTCATTCTCTTCAGACACCAGAGTTATTACTGCCAGCTGTATCGTAAGTGTTTTTTGGGACAATATGATGTTTTATATTCCGTTTTCTGCTTCTCTTTATCTTTTGTTTTCCTGGACCACACACTAGAGCCAAACTTAAGAGATATACTTTACGATATTCCGTTTTAGTCAAGCTTTCTGCAGCACACTTACGCCGGGCCAGACTCAGTTGTTTGGAGTGTGGGGTGAAACAATGGACTCTCTCGGTGTGGGGTTAGTAGTGCTTGCCTGTCTCTCAGCGCGTAATGAAGTGGAGTGAGAGGAGCAGCGTGAGGGGGAGGTCAGTCACCCGAGTTTGTGCGTCGCGGTTACTCTTTCCCCTTCTGTTTGTTGGCGTGCCTCATTGATTTATCACGCCGCTTCTCCTAACAAGACACCGCTGTCAAAACATCAATTATTTCCATCAGTTTTTTTTTTTTTTTTCTCCCGTTGCTGAGTTCCTTCCTGCGATGTTTGGTGCTAAAATCTTAATGTTTGTTGACTCGCTTCTTTGAGACACAATAGCGTTGCACTGATAAGAGAAAATGCTAGCAAAATATTTATCATTTCCCTCAATATCATACTCGTTTTATTCATTCTTTGCTTAATCCTCATTTCTCTTTCTGAATTCTAATATTTGTTGATACAGTTCTTTGGGATACAATGGCGCCTTAATGTAACAAAGGTCTTCAAAATATAAGTAATTTGCTTCAACACTTCCAATTTTCGTTCCGAGCCAAACTGTTTGCTATAGTAAATATCTACTGCAACATTTTTATTCTTTTTTTTTTTTTTTTTTTTTGGGATATACGAAAACTCGATGATGATTTCACGTCAGCTAATTATTTCCATTTCATTTCAAGCTTAACTTTATTGTGGTAATGTGAAATTTGAAAACCGTTCTGTGGATATTTGAGTCGTTAATTGGTGGGCACAGGTAGGCACTAATTGGTGATGCGGCACGTGAGGCACAGAGGAATTGATTGGTCGACTGGTTAATAAAAATGTGGTTTTACGTACGTCAATTTCATAGCGGTATACTGAAACGCTTTTGGCCGCACCTACTTTCAAAAGCCTCTATAAAGTTGAAGCTACACGAGTTTTACGAGTGCTTTTTTTTCCAATTCTAGTGACAGATTAACAAGAGTTCTACATCATCAACAGGAAAAAACACTCTTGAGAAGCCGGCTAATCATCTCTGTGGCCTTTGTAAGCAGTGGTGGGAGCAAAACCTTACAGAATACCGGCTATAGATGAGATAGTGAGGCAAGCACGCGCAATATTACACCACAACAAACAGCGACTAAACGTTTACCTTCCTCCATCTAGTGTGTGCGTCAGTGGGTCACCTTATTGCTGTGTTTTGTGGCGAGAAGGGATGATACCGAAATAGCACTAGCGCTTTCATTTGCGGTTTAGGTTAGGTTAGGTTAGGTTAGATTAGATAAGGTGTCGATTAATTCAGTGCGTTGGTTTCACTGCTGACCCCTTGCTTGTGTAGACTTGAGTTATATTTTGTCGTGAAATTAAGCTAAAGTGTTTTGAGGTTGGAAGGCTAAAGTTATTTCTATAATAGCCAAGTCCCTCAATAATCAGAAAGATATGCAGTCCTGATATTACTTCTTTAAGCATTCTGTCTCAATGTAATACTGCCAGAGATGTGAAATACTGAGTGTCTCGTGGTGTAAGTAGTCGACGCTATTTATCGCCACTACTGTTACTTTAGTCAGTCGTTAATACAGGAAACTGAGTGATATTTTACTTATAAGCTCCAGGATAACCAGAGAAGCGTTCCTATCGACAACAGCCTTCAGTGAGTGAAACAAAAAGGTGCATTTTTCACATCATATCGATTACCAGAACTTCATTATTCTTCACCCTTTAATAAAAATCTGTCAATCTACAAACCCCGACCAGAAAAACAATGTAATTTTTAATGTAGGCGACAATACCCTGCAGCGTGTACTTGTATATACATAGACTATAGTAAAGGAGGTGGAAAGAACAGGTGGCGCTGGTTCCCACGTTGTAGTCTGCCCTCCTACCTGTGTTCAGTCTTCCCTTTGCCGTGGGAATGCAGGTTCACTTGTGTGGTGTCCCTCCTCTTCAGTAAAGCCGTGTGTATATGTATGTAATAGGATATATAGATAGACCTTAAGTTATTGTCTACTACCATAACATTTTGCTCCTGTATTATGAAAAAATTGTTAGATATACTGACTACTCTAAGGTTAGTTGTAAGAAATCCTAATCTTGCTTGTGCCATTAAAGGTGGAGTGTGTGCAGATAAAAATCGTGAAATTAATGTGCTTCGAAGACTTTTTTAGGTTAGTTAGTGTTTTTCTAGTTGATCCACCTGCAACAAGACCCAAAGGTAAGGTACACGGAGGGATGATGTACATTTTATGAAATAGAAATAATGATGATTTGTTCTGGATTGATTCACAACCCTGTCACCCTAACACTGCGTCCACAGGGAGAAACTTGGCTCTCTCTCAGCACAGGATGTATTCTAAGACGCTATCGTTTCAAGTAAGGCCTTGCCCCTAGTGAGAAAGAGACCGCAAAACATCTCTCTCTCTCTCTCTCTCTCTCTCTCTCTCTCTCTCTCTCTCTCTCTCTCTCTCTCTCTCTCTCTCTCTCTCTCTCTCTCTAATGTGCTTATGTTCACTTAAGTCCTTCCTGAATTCAAGTTCCCATACTTGTTTTCCTGCGCAGTATCGCCTCAGCTCGCCTGCGCAGTTCAGTTGTTTCTGAGGAGCGTGAGAGTAAGGGAGCGTCAGTGTCTCTTCTTTTGTCTGACATTCACTGTCTTCACTACAGTTAGATAACTACTGTGCAGGATGAACGTCATTATAAGACTGACAGGAGCTGTGATGCCTGGCTGGGGAGTCCTTCTGATTAAGGTGAGTTATGTGTGTGTGTGTGTGTGTGTGTATGGAGTCACCGGGATGGGACTTGGGACTCGGTGCGTCATGGGATGGCGCTTCGCGGGATTCGCTTTCTCGTTGTTTCTGCGTGCAAGAGATTTCTTTACGCACGGTTTTGACTCATAAGTGTGTGACACTCATGTCAGTGTGCTTGGTTCACATTTTTAATCTTCTGTGAATAAATAAGGAATGGTGTATCGCAAGAGAGGCGGGCGGGTGCTCCACGGAGGCCGGAGCAAGGCACGCCGCAGGCTGTGCTGCAGAGTGAAGGATGGCGACCGAGACGAGACTCAGAACAGCGTCCAAGCTCTGCACTCAGGCTACGGCGAGGTGTTGCTCTTCCCTGTGCCTCAAGCAGTGGAGTGCGGCGTCCCCTCCTTGAAGAGCTGGGTCACTGTTCCTCTCAGTAACCATAATTCTCTGCCCGCCCGCATCAACGGCCACTTGTGTGACATGTACGTGGACTGCGGCACCACATCCGCCATGATAGCACACCGCGTGGCTGACAAGCTGGGCCTGCTGGAAAAAGTGTCCTTCGTGAAGAGCTACGAGCTGCAGTTGTGGACCACCAAAGTGCGCCACACCCTCAAGGTGGTGGAGAACGTGGAGGTGCACCTGGCTGGCGGCGTGGCTCTGCGGTGCACTTTTTTAGTGCTACCACAGAACATGGTGTCCACCCTGCCAGGAATCCTTCTCGATAACGCCACGCTGCGCCAGGCTGGGGCTGTGCAGGAATTCAGTGATACAGCGTGCACGTTGCACTTCCCCAGCAGGAAGCCTAAGTGGGCGCCCAAGAAGGGAGGCGACTCCCAGTATGTGATGGACGTGAATTTTCGGCGCACCTCGCTGCGCAGCAAGAAGATGAGCGTACACGTGGACACTGGCGCCACTTCCTTCTACGTCTCGCCGCGGTGCCTGCACACACAGCTGTGCCTGCCGCGGGTTCCTCGCTGCGTGACGGTCGTGCTGGCCGAGGGTGTGGCGGTGACCAGCAGCTTCGTGCGCGTGGCTGGCACCGACACCTTTGACTTTGTTCTCGGGAAGGAGATGTTGTCGCGGTACAGGTGCGTCCTGGACTTTGCCTCTAGTTATCTCTACTTCCATGTCAAGGAGAGAGTGTTTCGCCTCAAGCTGCGGAAGAGTCGCACAGTGTGACTCCTTTGTCTTTTGATTTCTCTGCATTCGTCTGTCCATATTTAGTTATCTTACAAGGTGCGGCATTTTGCCATCAGATGCATGATTCTGTGTAGGAAAGAGCAAAATGTAACCGATTTATCCATGTGATCAGTAACGAATGATTTTCATATTTCTCACCAAAATGTACTGCTAGTTCAATGTATTGGTGGGCTGCGCTCCGCTGGGAGTCAGCCGGTCTGTGGGTGACAAATGGCGGCGCAGAGCAAGGGGCGGCCAAGACTGACAGACTGGCGAGTGTCTGGCTCGTTCCGCTCGAGCGAGATGATCCCTGTGTGTCAGGAAGGCTGGGCGGTGCGTGACGAGGAGACGAGGCTGAAACTGAGGGAAGAGAGGTTAGTGTGCGGAAGTGTTTGGTTTGTGGCGCTTTTTCGACTTTTTCTAATATTCTTTTTACAAGTCTGGTATAAAAAAAATGGACGTACAATAAACGCTTCATTTCGCAATTCTCTCTCTCTCTCTCTCTCTCTCTCTCTCTCTCTCTCTCTCTCTCTCTCTCTCTCTCTCTCTCTCTCTCTCTCTCTAACACCACATTACTTATCAGCACTATAAGTCTGCTAATAGCTAGATCGTTATAGCGCAGTAAACTTCCACTATACTCTTCATATTCTTCAACAGCAGGCAAGAATTCTCGTGGTAAGTAAATAAAAGATAAAGAGAAAATAGAGAAAAAAATTCTTGCCAGCCTGTACCGTAATTCTTTATTTTTTCTCATCGATTTTCTCTCCTTGGGCAAACACAAAGGCAGCGTCAGTGGGCCCCTCGCCTTGCTTTGTATAACTGAGGGCGAGGCGGCCCTTCCCTCCCCACCTGACGCGCCTCGCCCCTCCTGACATCTTAATGGTGTTCAAACTAATAATTACGACGCTAACGACCACCTCCCTCGAGATGTTAATTAAACAGACACTATTTTACGTGCTCTGCGTCTGCCTACGATGAGCTCCGTGTGAAATTGTAAGATGACGGCCTCTCCTCTTAATAAGTGAGTTGTACCTTCAGTCAATAGAGATATTCCATTTTCTTTTAGCTAACGAAAGCTGTTCATTAATTAGACTCAATTGTTTCGTAAGGAGTTAAAGAAAAAAAGAGAATATTGGTTGTGTTTACCTAATATTAATGTATTTTCTGTCTTCATAAAAGGTTAATCTTACTTTTTTTTCATAGGGGATACAGTTTTAGAAAGCGTGTACTCAAGTTGTACTCACGTAATATGTAAGTGAAATAGAACAAGTATTAGTGACTTGCTCTCTGCTTTCATAACAGACTCAATTTTGTCATAAGATACGATGTACAAAGGTGTATATATAATTTGTGTTTACGAAATATTAACCACTTCAATACCGACACACATTTTTACCTTGAGCTTTGTGTACGACTAGATCATTTTATTGACACTACTATTGTGGGTCTATGGAGGACAGAAGATTAATGTCCAGAGTAGTTACTATTTTAATCTCCCACATGAGTTTCGGAAGCTGTATAAAATCATCAAATAGTAAACATAATGAATATGGAAAAGCGTCATAGTACTTGAGGGATTAAATGTCTATGGAGCTTAAAAAATTAATGGCCACAGTCTTCACTATTCTAATCTCCCACATGAGTTTCTGAAGCTATATAAAATCACCAAATAGTAAGCAGAATGAATATGGGAAAGCGTCATGGTACTGAAGGGGTTAAATGTGAACAAACATGAATGATTAACTGCCTTTATAGCGGATATCGGGAGAGAAACTTGAGTAACACGAGATTATAAGATATAGGTTTCCGCTGAAGGCACTAAAAGAGACGAGGCTGCCAGGCGGGACGAGGCACCACGAAATCGACTGGTAAGGCTGAGGTCTGGCCAGCTGTCACCGCTCTGGATCCCACGCGACTGCCTGTTTTTCAACCATAAAATGCGATGCCTGATATAGCGCATTAACGTCATCACAGCTTGTCATGCATCGTGTTATCCCTTTGTCCAAATTTAACCTCATTAGTGTGTTGAGCCGTATTGCAAAACAACCCAAGAAGCGGCAACAGGAGCGAGGGGAGGCCAGGGTATAAATAGGAGGGCAGAGCGACGGACGGCCACACTCCTTCCCGGGCCGTAGTGAGGACAGGAGGTGAATGGGTGGCGCTGTGTTGTGGCTTACTGTCCACCTAACCATGTGCTATGTTCCGAGTCGATACCGCATGTTAAAGTGAATAATTTAACGATATTTACCACAAAACTTGCCGAAAACACTCGAAATATCAGTGCAGCGACCCGAGACACCAAAAAGTTGCAATACTCACGGAAAAAAAATATCTTGCAAGGTAGAAACAATTGCTGAATGTGTAGGATTGAAAGAAGCACCTGTAGATTCCGTTTTCTTCCTACCTGTCGGGGTGGTGCTGCGTGTTTACCTGTGTGTGTTACCTGTGTGAGTGTTACCTGTGCTGTGACGTGTGCTGGTGTGCTGTGTCGCGTCCATATGTGTTTTACCGTGATGCTGTGACGTCCTGGGCTGTTTCTCCCTCCTTCACGCTCCTGTAGAAGGCGGTGCTGTAGGGAAGCCTGTGGGAGGAGTGACGTTAATTGGTTTTCATTATTGGAGCTGCAAAATTGTGTTAATGTGTCGCTTGTGTCTCTCTTGGGGCGTCACTGTGCTGTTTTTATTTTGCCTTTTTTTTATTTCTCTTTTTTTTGTGGTGTTTTGGTGTTCAGGGAAATGTGTGGTTGTTTCGTTGTTAGGTACATGGAAAATTACTCTCTCTCTCTCTCTCTCTCTCTCTCTCTCTCTCTCTCTCTCTCTCTCTCTCTCTCTCTCTCTCTCTCTCTCTCTCTCTCTCTCTCTGGATTGTATATTGCCTGCACGTTCATTTGATTTGAGTGTGTGTGTGTGTCTGTGTGTGCGTGTGTGTGTGTTTGTGTGTGTGTGTGTCTGGCTGTCTGTCTGTTTCTGTCTATCTCTCTGTCTTTCTCTTTTGCTTATGATTTATTTACTTATTTTCTTATTTCTTTATTGAGTTCCTCTTGAAAATAAAAGAGACAAAAATAAACCCCAAAAATAAACTACAGCTTTAGAGGAATAAAGTGAAAACAGCTCCACCCTCCTAGTCAGTCAGATCTGCGTACAAAACTCCGCGACAAACTGCCCGACACTTGCATACACATGGCTAATTCAAAGCTCTCCTCTCCTGTCTTGCGGGGAGGAAAAATATACGTGTAAAGTTTGTCCTCGTGGAATGGTTTACTGATTTTGTTTTATATATTTTCTGTCTTCTTCTTGTCTTCTTTTTCTATATTCTGTTTTTTTTCTCTTATTTTTTTGTTGTTGTTTTGACAATATATATGTTTAAGTTAAGTTTGTTTGTTTTAGAGTGGTTTACTGATTTCTTTCATATTTTCTTTCTTTTTCTTGTCTTCTTTCATATTTTGTTTCTATTTTTCTTGTTTTTTTTTTATTTTCTGTTGATTTTTTGTTGATTTGAGAAAATATATGTTTAATTTAAGTTTGTTTTTTTTTAGATTGGTTTACTGTTTTCTTTCATATTTTCTCTCTTTTCTTGTCTTCTTTCATATATTTTTTTCTATTTTTCTTATCTTTTTTTTATTTTCTGTTGTTTTGAGAAAATATATACGTAAATTAATTTTGTTTTTTTTTAGAGTTGTTTACTGATTTCGTTTTTATTTTCTCTTTTTCTTGTCTTCTTTCACATATTTTCTTTTCTTGTCTTTTTTCTCTCTTCTTGTCTTCTTCTTTTTTCTGTTATCTTTTGTTGATTTTAGACAATACACGTGTAAATTGAGTTTGTTTTTATAGAGCGGTTTATTTATTTATTTTGTATTTTCTCTCTTTTTCTTTTCTCTTTTTCTACTTTCTGTTTTCTGTTTCTTCTTTTCGGTTTTCTTTTTATTGAATTAAGAAAGTATACGTGTAAATTTTTTTCCTGTAGAGTGCTTTATTAATCTCTTTTATATTTTCTCTCTTTTCTCGTCTTTTTCCTATATTCTCTTATTTATTTTTGGGTGGGAAAAGATGTGTTTGTTGAATTTCCTCCATGCATCAGTCCAAAACACCACTGCTAGCATTACTAACACAGCAGCACCACAGCAAAGTATCACAGCATTGCCTCAGCCTCACTCCAGCGCCTTACCAAAACACGTCACAGTGTAAATTTTGAGGACTTTCTTCTTGAGTGGCGACTTCAGTGTGTCTTTAGATTTTTTTTTTCCTGAAGCCAGAGACACTGCGGCATAAAAAAAAGGGAAAAGAAAAGGACAGGTACCACAACAGTGACATTGGGAAATCAACACCATATCTTAACCGCTTCAGTATTAGGACGCATTTTTTTCCATGAGATTTGTGTACGATTAGACTATTTTATTGACATTAGGAAGGGTTTTGGATGTCAGAAGATTAATGGCCACAGTCTTCATTATCCTAATCCCACACATGAGTTTCTGAAGCTGTATAAAATCACCAGATAGTAAGCAGAATGAATATGGAAACGCGTCCTGGTACTGAGGTTAATACAGTCACTAAAACCTTAGAAACACGCTTAAAACACGTCTGATTTCAACTACATCTGTTTTTAAAGGGCACCGAAATTATTAGCCGGGTTTTGCACCACGAGAACAGAACAGCGTTGAAACTACCCAAACACCACTGAATTAGTATCCTAAACATTCTATTACATCACCACTACAATAACACCACACCACAACCAAGTGCACATATTTACGAGTACAGAATTCCTTTCAAACTACCCAAACACCACAAAATATCCACAACATTCCATTACACCACCGCCACATCAACTCATCCACATATCCACAGGTCCCATAAATTTCTAGCTTCCCTGATGTGGATTTTGCGGTAATACAAAACTCCTCCACCACCACCACCACCACCACACCACCACCACCACCACCACCACTACCGCCATCATCGCCTCCTCACCTCGCCCTCTCAGCTCAAAAATTCTTCGTCTGCTTCTCTGAGGTAAGTTTTTTTTTTTTTTTTTTGTCATAAATTCTATATTCGCACGTTTTGAGAGATTAAGTTCAAGGGACGCTGAATTTCACTCCTCAAGGGATGCAGGTGTGTGTGTGTGTGTGTGTGTGTGTGTGTGTGTGTGTGTGTGTGTGTGTCAGGTTCTGGTTTCTATATATTGGAGTGTTTGAGTTTTTCTTTCTCTCATTTTTCTTTATTTCCCTTTCATCTTTTTTTTCTGCCTTTTCTACGTTTTCTTTTCATTTTGCTTCAGTTTCTCTATTAGTCTTTTTTCTTACTTGACTTTTCGTTTCTCGTTTGCAGTTTTTGTCATATTTTTCATCCAATTTCGTTCTGTTTTGTTCTGATTAAAAGTGATTATTTTACAAGCTCACTTCACAATTATTCACTTATTTCAACTATTTTTTTTTTCTGAATTGCACTAATGTTTAATTTCCGTTTAGTCATGATCAGTAATTGAAAAAAAAAGTTGCTTATTCATTTTGTTTCGTGTTTCTACTTTTTAATGTTTTTTTTATTTTAATCTATTTCCGCAATTTTCCCAGATTTTCACCAGCTCATCTATATTATCTTTTCCCTCTCCTTAAATTCTACTTCTTTCCCTCTTCCTTCTCATCTTATCTTTCCCTTCTCATTTTCTCTTCCATTCTCGTTTTTCCTCTTCCCATCTTCTTCCTCTCTTTTTTCTTTCTTCCTTCTTTGCTTCCTCTCTTCCTTACTTCTTCTTCCCCCTTTTCCTTCTTATCTTCCTCTCTTCTATTTTCCTTTTTCCTCTTCCTTCTTCCTTCCTCTCCTTTTCCTTTCTTCCCTCTTTGCTTCCTCTCTTCCTTCCTCCTTCTTTGCCCTTTCCCTGTTCTCGTCTCCTCTTCTTCTATTCTCGTTTTTCCTCTTTCCCTCTTACTTCCTCTCTTTCTTTCCTTTCTTCTCTCTTAGCTTCATGTCCTCCTTCCCTCTTCTTCGCCCTTTCCTTCCTCTCATCTCCTCCTCTTCCATTCTCCTATTTTTCCTTTTCCCTTCTGTCTTCTCCTCAAAATACCACAAATTTATAAAAAGTAACTAAATATACACAAGTTATAAATTAGCTTTTGTTTCTTAATTACCTTTTATTTTTTTTCTACACTTTTTTTTAATTCGTGAGTCGTTCCGTGTCCTTCATCACCATTACTTGCTTATCACACGAAGCCATTCATTAATCACGAGGCGAGTGCACCATTCTCACCACACAGACAGTCTTCTTCTTTCTTGAAAATGACACTAGAATCTTAAAGCCAGTCTCTCTTATCTCTCTGTGCGACGTGAAACTTAAGTAAGAGAATAAGTAATAGTAATAAGATGTCATTGTTATCTTTTATCTCATTTTTGTCCATGTTTCCCTCGTTTTCTTTCTAACTTCCTAAACTCTTCAATATTAAAAAGTGCTTGAAAATATACTCGTTATGTTTTGTTTTTTTATGTAGGAGGGAAACCAGTCAAGCACAACAAAGTATAAAAACAAAAGGCCCACTTGAAATGCTGGTTCCCTTAACCCCTTGAGTACCATGACACGTTTTTGTATTCATTCTGCTTAGTTTTTGGTGATTTCATACAGCTTTAGAAACATATATGGGAATTAGAAGAGTGAAGACTGTGGCCATTTATCTTCTGACCTCCATAGACCCTTGCTAATTTAAATAAAATCGTTTAATCATACTCAAATATCAAGGTAAAAAATGCGTCCTAGAGTAAAGGGTTAAAGAATAATAAAGAACTAGCCAAAATTAAAGAACAAATGTCTTGAATCCTCCCTCTTAAAAGAAGTCACGGTATCTACTTTCCATTTTCTATCCATGTACCACTCGTTTTCTTTCTCACTCCCTAAACTCGACAATATCAAAAAGATCTTGAGAGTACCGTCTTATTTCCCTTTCCTAATGCAGTGATGATTTTTCCTCCCGCTGCTAATTTGAAGAATACGACTTTTTTCTCCATAATCTCCCGCGAGAGCTGTGGCCACGAAAGTCCATTAGTTATTTCCTATGATAAATTTACTTGTCAGCGGCGCAGTGAGGACGAGAATGCCAGAACTGTAATAAGTAACCAGGATTATTGTACTTCTGAATTACTAAGAAATTATATACATTTTCTTGTAGTTATGAAATAAATTTATCTCTTTTTATTGGTCTGTCTGTCTGTCTACCTGTCTGTCTGCCTGTCTGCCTGTCTTTCTCTGTGTGTGTGTGTGTGTGTGTGTGTGTGTGTGTGTGTGTGTGTGTGTGTGTGTGTGTGTGTGTCTTTGTCTATCTATCTCTGTGTCTCTGTTTATGTCTCTCTCTCTCTCTCTCTCTCTCTCTCTCTCTCTCTCTCTCTCTCTCTCTCTCTCTCTCTCTCTCTCTCTCTCTCTCTCTCTCTCTCTCTCTCTCTCTCTCTCTCTCTCTCTCTCTCTCTCTCTCTCTCTCTCTCTCTCACCTCTAAACACACCTACATGTAACCATAATTCCACAAAGAGCAAAGCAAGAACTCACTTAGTATGTCACATCCGACCTTATCTTTCAACTCTACCTTCACTTCCCTTCAAGTAACTTCCCCCATCAAGAAAGACGAGAGGTGAGACATTATCATAGTAATTTCTCTCCCGCTCCTTCAACTTTGCGGGGTAAAAAATGTGAGGGAAGGGAATCTTTTCGGCTCCCAAATCATCATCGTTATTTGGAAGGTTTCAGCGAGTGAGTCTTGTGGGGGTAAAACTCGTCTATTTTGTCCTCCTTATGTCTGTCTGTCTGTCTCTGTACCTTTGTGTCTTTTGTTAGTATTATATGAATCGTGATTGTGTTTTTAATTTGTTTTACTGAAGGGTGAGTGCTTAAAATGAAGTGTGTGTTAGTTTAGCGTTTATAAACCTAGTGTATTTTATCCTCTCTTCGTCTCCATCTCGTGAGTTTATTGTTTATTACTATCCATTAAAATCGTGCAGTGTGAAAAAGTGTATATCTCTCTCTCTCTCTCTCTCTCTCTCTCTCTCTCTCTCTCTCTCTCTCTCTCTCTCTCTCTCTCTCTCTCTCTCTCTCTCTCTCTCTCTCTCTCTCTCTCTCTCTCTCTCTTGCTCTGTTTTATGTCTTGTATTTGCGTTGTTAACAAGAGATGCGCATATCTTGAGTAAATTAGTAATAGTATCTAGTTTATATTTTTCTCTATTTCTCTTTCACTCTGTTTTTCTCTGTTGTTTCTAGTCCCTGTGTTATTTTAGTACCTTCGTTGCTATATGTGTGTGTGTGTGTGTGTGTGTGTGTGTGTGTGTGTGTGTGTGTGTGTGTGTGTGTGTGTGTGTGTGTGTGTGTGTGTGTGTATGAATGAGTAAGAGTAAGAGTATCTGTGTTTATGTGTGTTTTTCCGGCTTTATATCCTTAGTCATACTCTTTCTTCCCTTCACCACCACCCTCCTTCCTGCTCTCTCTCTCTCTCTCTCTCTCTCTCTCTCTCTCTCTCTCTCTCTCTCTCTCTCTCTCTCTCTCTCTCTCTCTCTCTCTCTCTCTAGTAGCATCAGTAGTAGTAATAATAGTAATTTGAAACTTTTAATAAGTATTCTCTCTCTCTCTCTCTCTCTCTCTCTCTCTCTCTCTCTCTCTCTCTCTCTCTCTCTCTCTCTCTCTCTCTCTCTCTCTCTCTCTCTCTCTCTCTCTCCCTTCCTCGCCTTCTCACCTCTTCTCCCCTCTTCTCTCTTCCCTCACTCTCCCTCTCTCCCTCTAAGGATAAACTATCTCAAACTTAGCCACCCAGGAATAGCCTCGGGTCGGAACTGAAAGAGCAAAATCCAGCTTAACTTATTTTTTCTTTCCTTCTCGGGCGTGTTAGACTCTCGTTGTCCTCGAGTTTGGGCGCACCGGAGGGAGGGAAGGAAGGGTATTACTGGTACTTGTGAGGATCAAGCTGTACTGGTGAGACGGATCCTATTTTGTACTGTAAAGGGTTTTGTATCGTAGGATTATTAAGATGTTATTTTTTTTTTTCTTGTTTTTCTTTTTTCTTGTATTCTTTTTTTTTTTTTTGGCTATTTTTGTATTAGAATGTATTGTTTTTTTTTTTTTTTTTTGTTGTTGTTGTTGTTGTTGTTTTGTGTGTGTGGTGTGTTTTGGGGTGTATTTTTTTTCTATTT
>NC_059279.1:3175000-3180000 GCF_017591435.1 Portunus trituberculatus | reverse complement strand
CTCTCTCTCTCTCTCTCTCTCTCTCTCTCTCTCTCTCTCTCTCTCTCTCTTGTCACTCCTAATGAAGACTGAATACGTCTCGTCATTAACCAAACACGTGCCGGCAAATAATTATGCTCGTTTATTTATGTGGTTGATTGATTTCTATGGACAAACACTTGCTTTAATAATACTGCGTGATTGTTGTCCGTGTGTATGTGTGTGTGTGTGTGTGTGTGTGTGTGTGTGTGTGTGTGTGTGTGTGTGTGTGTGTGTGTCTTTTCAGACTTACACGTGATTAAAATGGTATTAATTTGTTGTTGTTGTGTCATGTTCTCTTTTTTCTGTAACACTGATGAAAGATACGTTGAAAATGATGGTTCTCTCTCTCTCTCTCTCTCTCTCTCTCTCTCTCTCTCTCTCTCTCTCTCTCTCTCTCTCTCTCTCTCTCTCTCTCTCTCTCTATCTATCTATCTATCTATCTATCTATCTATCTATCTATCTATCTATCTTTCTTTCCATCGATCTATCTTTCTATCTATCTATCTATCTATCTATCTGTCTATTTATCTATCTTGGTGAAGGGCATATATACCTAGTTTCGAGAATGAAAGATACACATATATGTTTTTTGTCGAGAGTATGATCAATTAGCATTATTTAATTGTATTATTCTGTCATTATCACATACAGACTGCAGTTATTTGTCATGGATTTTGCATTTAATTTCTAATCATCTATTGATATTTCTCTCTAGGATATTATGTATACGCTCTTTTACACCTACGTACATAGTTTACTTCCTTCAATTTTCTGCCTTTCTTTTATCATTTCCCATATCTTTCTTCAAACTACTTCCACTATTCACACACACATTCGCCATATTTCACTCTTATTATTAAAACTTTATTCCCCAAACAAAATCCTCTCCAGAAAAAAAGACAACTAAACTTTAAGAGCTACTCTAAGCTACTTTCCCTCACATTTTCCCTTTTTTTAGTAACTCAACGAAAAAATAACAGACATTTCCTGATTGCCTTGAGGGTACAGAGGGAAGAGGCAGTAGTGGTGGTGGTGGTGGTGGTGGTAGTGGTAATGGTGCGACGGGGCCCGAGTCACCCCCGCGATAACAAAGACTGCCTATCAAGGGGAAGACACAGCCCGCTATCAGGCGCTGAGTTGTCGTGTGCCTGGCAGGGGTGTGTTGCTCTGTCAGGACCCTCGTGTCGCGAGCTGCTCATGCCGGGAAGTGAGTTTTACGACCCTATTCCGAAACACTTCTCCGTTGCACCTCCGCTACTTCCAGGATTTTATTTGAAACTACACGTGTTTTTAGCTACTTCAGTACCGGGACGCATCTTTACCATGAGTTTTTGTATGATTGGACGATTTTATTTACATTAGCAAAGGTCTATGAAGGTGAGAAATATTAATGGTCCAATGTCTTCACTATTTCAATCCCTACATGAGTTTCTGAAGTTGTATAGAATCACCAAATAGTAACCAAAGTGAATATGAAGACGTGTCATGGTACTGCAGGGGGTCAAGGTGTCTATGCTGTTCTCGTGGCAGATAAACATGATTTATACTTTACTGACAGGAGAAACACTCTTGAGAAACAGGCTAAGCATCGTTGTGGCCTTTGCAAATGGTCGTGGTGAGAGAGCAGGGCGTTTCAGAATGCTGGGCTTGGTGTGTGGAAGGAAAAAGGGAAAAAGGGAAAAAGGGAAAGCGAAACGAGATTGAAAGTGATGAAGGCAATTTTGTGGGTCCAGGTCAGTTTGAGGAGTCGTTTGGGAGGTTAACGGCCACAGCCACACATGGAAGGGAGAGAAATTGAGGAAAAAAATCTTCTTACTGTGACGAAAGACGTGTGAAAATATTAAAGCAGACATGAAATAATCTTCTTAGGTGTCCCCTTCGTACTCTATATATATTTTTTTCTTTTCGTGGACTTCGTGTGATCTGAAAAGAAGATTTTGATTTGTACCGTACGAGACTCAATCTACTTTCTCACTCGGCTTAATATAGAGATTTGCTCAGGGTTTCAAAATAGAAATAAAAGAAAGTATGAAAAAAAAGCCACATGAAACACGTGTACCGTAACAATATGAAGCGAACCTGGACAAGTTAAAGAAAATGAAAAAAAAAAAAACTAGTCGTTGAAAAACAAGAAACACGTGTACCATAAGAATTTGAAGAGAATCTGGAGAAATTAAAGAGAATGAAGAAAAAAGTAGTCACTGAAGGATGGAGAGACAAAAAAAAGGTGCAGGTTACAATGAAGAAAAAATAGAATCATTGACAGATGGAAAGATGAAAATAAAAGGACAAAAAAACTAGAGTGACTGAAAAACGGCGAGACAAAAATAAAATTGCAGGTTACAATGAAGAAAAAAAAAACTAGAGCCATTTAAAGATTGAAAGCCAAAAAATAAAACAAGTTACAATGAAGAAAAAAAATCTGAGTCAATTGAAAGAAAGATGAAGAAAGAAAAAAAATCTGATATTTAAAGAAAAATAAACAAAATAAAACTGCATCTTACAATATCCACTCTGCCATCACTGAAAGAATTGAAGACAATGTAAAATAAACACAAACTCTCACATTCACGTCCTTGAGAGATGAAATAATATGCTGTTCCTTTTTTTTTCAGCCAGTATTTCTTTCCCCCATTGGTTCCCGAGGTGTTTGTTCCTGGCGTGTTGTGTCTCATTCTTGCATTTCACTCCGTCTCAATCGTTCCTCTCTGTGCTATTGAGAATTTCACGTTACACTTTTCCTTGTGAACCTGCAATTTTGTAAGACTTGAATGCGCGTCTTAACTCTTGAGGGACTGCGTTGGCTCTCTCTCTCTCTCTCTCTCTCTCTCTCTCTCTCTCTCTCTCTCTCTCTCTCCTGGTCTTTTTTTCCATTCATTTTCACTGTCTTTCTTCATTTTTTTTCCTTTCTACTAAAGTTTACCCATAGACTCTTCGTAATGTCAATAAAATGGTCTAATCGTGCACAAATCTCAAGGTAAAATGTGTCGCAGTACTGAAGAGCTTAATGGTTCGGAATTAGGAGTTATTTCACGACAGACTTATAGATTTATTGTTCCTTTATCGCGCTAAGACTTTTGACATATTGCGGTCATCTGTCTGTCCTGGATTGATGTTTTTTTTTTTCTTTCCTTCCCGAGCGTGTGACGATGATTTACGACCACTCTCTTGTTTTCCTTCGCCTCCTAATATCTTCTTCCTTCCTTCCATCTACCCTCGTGGATCAGAGAGAGAGAGAGAGAGAGAGAGAGGATACAGGTGCAGTCAGATAATTAATTTTTTTTTTTCACAAGTGGCACTCAAAGGAAGGAATTATTGCAAAAAAAAAAAGAAATAATAAAATGCACACTATTCTACCCTCTCTCTCTCTCTCTCTCTCTCTCTCTCTCTCTCTCTCTCTCTCTCTCTCTCTCTTGCCTTTTTCTTCTCATATTGGAGCGTATATTTTCTCCTCCTTCCTCTCTCTCTTCCCTCTTTCTCATTTTATTTGCCTTCCTCCTGTCGGTTTCTTTGTTTCCTCTCCCTGTGCTCTCTGTTCGCCTGTCTTCTTACTCTCAGTCCCTTTAGAGCGGCAGAGGAAAGGAGGGAGCGTCATGAAGATCTCAGGATGTTACAAATAGATAGACACTGTGGAAATACATTAAGGAAAAGGAGTGTAAAGGTTTTATTCCTACCATTACAACTGTTATCCTTTACTTGTGTACTGGAAAGATACATTGTTTGACCGTTTCCAATATAAAGATAAGGTGAATTTGCTTCGTTTTCAAGGAGTTAATAGATAAAAGAAAGAATATCTAACTCCGTATATTGACAGTTGCAAGATCTATTCTCTATGTCTTTATTTCTCGTGGTTCAGTTCTTCTTCTCGCAGTGAACACGTTAAGACACTGCGAAGTTTAACCTCTTTAGTGCCTTGATTCGTTTTCATATTCATTCTGCTTACTATTTGGTCATTTTATACAGTTTCAGTAAATTATGTAGGGGTTAAAATAGTGAATTATCTGGCCATTATTTCTTTAACTTCCGTAGATTCTTCCTACTGTAAATAAAATCGCTTAATCATATCTAAAACTCAAGGTAAAAATGCGTCCCAGTACTGAAGGGGTTAACTCTTTCAATGATATTCCGTACACTGACATACAAACTCTACTCTCTCTTTATTTTTCGTGTCCAATTCTTCATACCGCAGTGAAAACGTTGACACTGCGACATTCATCTTCTTCTGTACCTTGACACGTTTTCATATTCATTCTGCTTACTATATGATGATTTTATATAGCTTCAGAAACTTATGTGGGGACTAAAATTGTGAAGACTCTAGCTATTGACCTACTGACTTGCATAAACCTTTCCTAATGTAAATAAATTCGTCTAATCTTACCTAAAAACTCTTAGTAAAAATGCTTCCCAGTACTGAAAGGGTTACTATATGATGATTTTATACAACTTAAGAAACTTATGTGGAACTAAAATAAAGAAGAACCTAGCTGTTGATTTACTGACCACCATAAACCGTTCCTAATGTAAATAAAATCGCCTAATCATATCCAAAACCTGTAATAAAAATGCGCCCTAGTACTCAAAGGATTACTATACGATTTCATACAACTTAAGAAACTTACATGGGGCTAAAATAATGAAGACTGACCTCCATAAACCGTTTCTAATGTAAATAAAATCACCTAATCATACCCAAAAACTTGTAGTAAAAATGCGTCCCAGTACAGAAGGCATTAAAACCACATAACCTTAAAACCCCTCACAAAATTAGAAAAAAGTAAGCAAACCATTGAATTAACAGAACGAAACACATAAACCAGACACAAGTACTGACACGCTGGCTGGTAACCGACAAACATTACGACTTAACTGGATTTAGTGGACAGTAAGTGAATGATCTTTATTAGGTGATAGTGGCGGTGAGGGAGGCAGTGGTGGTGGTGGTGGTGGTGGGACAAGGGGGATCTGTGAGGCTGTTG
>NC_059279.1:3115000-3172500 GCF_017591435.1 Portunus trituberculatus | reverse complement strand
CTTTTTATTGTGCCATTTTTTTTTTCCTTCCCAGAATCCAATTTTTTTGTAGTGAGGAAAGAGAAAACTGTTATGAGGTATTTTCTGAAACAATTATTTTTTTTTTTTTTTTATTGTTTTGACTCAGCGCGAGGAGAAGTGTTTGTGTGTGATCTTGCCTTGTGTCTACTTTCTCTGTGTGGGTGTGTGTTTGTCTGAATGTATGAATGTCTCTCTCTCTCTCTCTCTCTCTCTCTCTCTCTCTCTCTCTCTCTCTCTCTCTCTCTCTCTCTCTCTCTCCATTGTTGTTGTTACTCTTTTCCTCCTCTTTCTCCTTCTCCTCCTCCTCTTATTCCTCCTGCTCGTCTTCTCCTTAATGATGATCCCGTATTGAATTTCAGGAAAAATCTTGATAATTGTGGCTTTTTTCGACTTTTTTTAATCATTTTTTACAAATTTCTAGGAGTTTTATTTTTTATTTTCATTTTATAACACTGGTGACTTTTTTTTCTCCCTTCTCGTGATTGCTGGAGTTAGGACACCCACGCAGGATACCATTATTGGCGGTGGGAGGAGGAAAAAGAATTACCCATGGCCACTTTAGATATATCCACACACACACACACACACACACACACACACAGAGAGAGAGAGAGAGACAATTTCACCGCCTCTCTCAGCCTCCCATATCGTCTTCCAGTGTCTCTCCCCTTCCCTCAGTGCATCTCTTACCATCACCCTCTCTCAGTCACCGTTGCTCTTAGGCTCTCCTCTCTCAGCCTGCCTCAAACACTCCTGCGCCGCATTTCCTTTACTAATTCTAAAAGACTCTTGTTGAAGTTGCATGTTTTAAGTCCGTTTTTACTCCTCTAGTGTAAGATTTTTATGATTTTTTTTTTTTTTAGTATTAACTGAGGAGCCACTCTTGAAAACTCTCCCAATTTTTTTTCTCTTGGATAGCATTATGAAAAACTTCTGCCAACACCGACACAACTTTGAAAAGGTTTTTGTTGAAGTGATACCGGTTTTTAAGACTGAATTAAAGGTTCTAGTGACAGTTTAGCATGATTTTTACATTATCAGCCATCAAATCACTCTGAAGAACCCGGCTGATCATCTCTGTGGCTTTTGACTCTAGCGGTGAGAGATCAAAGTGTTTCAGATTATTGTTTCAAGAATTTGTTATTACCTCCTACCTTCTCCCAGCTTCTTCCAGCCTCTCCTAGCCTCTCCCAGCCTCTCCCAGCTTTTCCTAGCATTTCCCAGCTTAACCCTGTTTTTCCTAGTTTTTCCAATCTCTCTCCAAGCTTTTAATTTTAGCCTCTATCAGCTTTTCTTAGTTTCTTCTAGCTTCTCTCAGCTTCTCTCAGCTTTTCCCACCATCCCCTAGCCTCTCCCAGCCCCTCCCAGCTTCTCCCAGCCTCTCCTAGTCTATCCCAGTTTATCTTCCCTTTTCTCAGCCTGTCCTAGTCTCTCCTAGATTTTTTTCAGTCTTTTCAGCTTTTCCCAACCTCTCTCAGCGTCTCCTAGCCTCTTCCAGCTTCATCCAGCCTCTCCAAGCTTCTCCCAGCCTCTCCAAGCTTCTTTCAGCGTTTCCCAGCTTCTCCTAATTTCTCTCAATCTCTCACAGCTTCTCCTTCTCTCTCCCGGCCTGTCTGAACCTCTCCCAGCTTCTTCCAGCCTCTCCCAGCATCTCCCAGCTTCTCGCTCTTTCGCTATATGTTTCTCCATTATTCCCTCATTCTTCAACGCCCCGCTGCCTCGAGTCCCTGGTTATCTGATCCCTTTTTGCCGCTGTATCGCCTTCGAGAACTACCATCAGCTCAAGTGGTCCTCTCCTTAGACGCATCGCCCGTGACTAAGCCTATAGACGAGGAGGCATCATGTAGCGTTCTCTCTCTCTCTCTCTCTCTCTCTCTCTCTCTCTCTCTCTCTCTCTCTCTCTCTCTCTCTCTCTCTCTCTCATATATCCTTCTTTTTTTCCCTACTCACTGGAAAAAAAAGAAAAAAACACTACTTTTAATAACATTCCTAGTTAGAATTTAAACCTTTTTGTCTTAAGTATCATAAATATCCTCATTTTTCCCCACTCAATAGAAAAAAAGGGGGAAAATTACTTCTTTTCATAACATTGCCTAGTTGGAATTTCAATTTTTTTTTCTGAATATTATAAGTTTCCTTCTCTTTCCCCTTCTCAATGGAAAAAAAAGGGAAAAAAGACAGTAACTTTCATAATATTTCTTAGTTTGAACTTGGCTATTTAGAATTCACTGGTTTTTTTCTCTTTTTATAACTTTCCTAATATTTCCCATTCTCAAAGGAAGAAAGGAAAAAATACAGTAACTTTCAAAAGAACAGTAATTTTCATAACAGGGAAACAGAAAGAGTAGGAATGAGAAGGTCCAGTTAGTTGCCAGTCCCCGTGCAGGTATGAGAGTTAGCCAGAAGAAAGGGGTAAATGTTTTGGTAGAATAGCAGCAGTATTAAAACCTAATAGAAACAAAAGAAAGGAAAAAAAAAAGCCTTGTTAGTTGCCAGTAATAAGTTTCCCTCTCTTTCCCCTTCTCAATGGAAAAAGGGAAAAAAAACAGTAATTTTCATAACATTTTTTGTAGAATTCAAACCTTTTCTAAATATCATAAGTGTTCTTTTCTTTGCCCTGCTCAGTGGAAGAAAAGGGAAATACACTTTTTTTTTAACGTTAGCTACTTAGAATATAATGTTTTTTTTTCTTGAGTATCATAAATATCCTTTTTTTCCTTGTCAAAGGAAAAAAGGGAAAAAAACAACCTTTTATAACATTCTCTAGTTAAAATTTCAACCTTTTTTTTTCTTGAGTATCTTATATAATATCCTCTTTTTTTCCCTACCCTGAAAAAAGGAAAAACACAACTTTTAATAATATTCCCTAATCAGAATTTAAACTTTTTGTCTTAAGTATCATAAATATCCTAATTTATTTCCTTCTGAATGGAAAAAAGGGAAAGCAAAACACTACCTTTCATAACATACCTTAGTTAAAATTTCAATTCTTCTTTAGCATCATATCTGTTTTTACCCCTTCTCATTCGAAAAAAAGGGAAAAACCGACTACCTTTCATAACATTGCCTATATAGAGTTAGAGTGAGTATTAGTGAATGTTCTCAATTAAAAAAAGAAGGAAAAAAAGCATTACTTTCATAACATTGCCTATATGTGATTAGAATCCAACATTTTCTTTAGCGTTCTGAGTATCCTTCTTTTCCACTTCTCAATTAAAAATAAAAGATTAAAAATAAGACTACTTTCATAACATTGCCTATATAGAGTTAGAGTGAGTGTTAGTGAGTGTTCTAAGTATCCTTCTGTCTCTTCCTCCTTCTCAATTGAAAAAAAGAAAAATAACACTAATTATCATAACATTGCATATATAGAGTTAGATTTCAACATTTTCTTGAGTGTTCTGAGTATCCTTCTCTTCCACTTCTCAATTGAAAAAAAGAAAGAAAAACAATACTATGTACTTTTTAACATTTCTTTCTTAGAATTTCAACTTTTTTTCTCTCAGGTTTCATCAATATCTTGTTTTTTTTCCCTTCTCAATGGGAAAAAAAGGGAATTATAATATTTTTCATAACATTTCCTAGTCAAAATGTCAACTTTTTTTTTTATCTGATATCATACATTTCTCCATTTTTTTTCCTTTTGTCAATAGAAAAAAAGAAAAAACAGTACCTTTTATAACATACACTAGGTAAAGTTTAGCTACTCAGAATATAAACTTTTTTTCTAAGTATCATAGGTATTCTTTTCTTTCCCCTACTGAGTGGAAGAAACGGGAAGAGTACTAACTTTTATAACTTTGGCTAACTAAAATTGAAACAGCTTTTTAAATATCATAAATATCCTTTTTTTTCCCTTCTCGATGGAAATAAAGGGAATTATAATACTTTTTATAACATTTCCTAGTCAGGATTTCAACTTTTTTTTATCTAAATAACATTCATATCCCCATTTTTTCCCCTTGTCAATAGAAAAGGAAAAAAAAATAGTACCTTTCATAACATTCCTATTTAGAATTCATCAACTTGTTTTCTGAATATGATACGTATCCTCATTTTTTCCCCTTGTCAATAGAAAAAAAAAGGAAGAAAACTACCACTTTTTGTAACATTTCCTTCTTAGAATTTCAACTTTCTTTCCCTTAGGTATCATAAATATCTAGTTTTTTCCCTTCTCAATAGAAAAAAAAGGAAAAACAATACCTTTCATAACATACCTAAGTTAGAATCCCAAATCTTTATCCTCTTAGACCTTATAAAAACACCACCTTCTGCTCTTCTACAGGATGCATCATCAGGCAGTAGCATCAATATGGGTACTGGTGACCTACTCCCTTGGCATCACCGCCCAGCTCCCTCCCTCACCAGTACCTCCCACCTCCACGCCCTCAGGCACACCTAGTCACTCTGCCTCCTCCTCTGACGCCCACTCCTCATCCCTGGAATCTGCAACGACCACCATCATGTACCACCATTACCACGACCCCCCGGACACCGCCTCCACCGCCGCCACCGCCACCACCACCACCATCCGCCACCGCCACCAGTTCTTCCACCTTCGCCACAACCACCACGTAAGTTGAGATCCAGAGAGAGAGAGGTGTTTAGTAAGTTCTTTCAATTTTTATTCATATGTTTGTTTGTTTGTCAGTCGACTGTCTGTCAGTCTGTCAGTCAGTCAGTCAGTCAGTCATTCAGTTTCTCTCTCTCTCTCTCTCTCCTCTCTTCTTCCTGTCTTCTTCCTGTCTCTCTCTTCTCTCTTCTCTCTCTCTCTCTCTCTCTCTCTCTCTCTCTCTCTCTCTCTCTCTCTCTCTCTCTCTCTCTCTCTCTCTCTCTCTCTCTCTCTCTCTCTCTCTCTCTCTCTCTCTCTCTCTCTCTCTCTCTCTCTCTTTATTTATTTGTAAACCTGACTGTTTATTGTGTTCCTGTCTATCATGTATGTCTTTTTATGGGTTGTAGGTATTCGTGTTTGCTCTCTCTCTCTCTCTCTCTCTCTCTCTCTCTCTCTCTCTCTCTCTCTCTCTCTCTCTCTCTCTCTCTCTCTCTCTCTCTCTCTCTCTCTCTCTGATTGGCATCCTTCTCTCTCCTCCTCCTCCTCTCCCTCCTTCTTTTCCTCTTCCTCTTCCTCCTCCTCCTCCTCCTCCTCCTCCTCCTCCTCCTCCTCCTCCTCCTCCTCTTCCTCCTCCTTCCCTTATCTTCCTCCTACTCCTCCCCGTCTTATTTTTCCTCTTCTACTTTTTTTTATCTTCGTTCTCTTTTTAATTTTTAGATCCACATTTTTTTTTCCTTGTCCTTATTCCTGAATCGCCCACCTGGTCTGTCTTCCTAGTCCACCTGTGCTCTGAATGTTACCTGTCGTGTTTGTGATGTGTTTTGTTCCTCCTATCCGTCCCTCCCTCCCGCCCTCCTCTCTCTCTCTCTCTCTCTCTCTCTCTCTCTCTCTCTCTCTCTCTCTCTAGATATTTTTTTTTTTTTTCAGTTTTTGTGTGTGTTTACTTTGATTATCCGTTTATCGATCTGTTTTATTTTTTTTTCATTCTTAACTCTTTTATAAGGATGTGTGCTTGTCTGTCCTTTTGTTTGTGTGTGCGTGTGTTTCTCTGTTTATCTACTTGTCTACTTGTTTATCTGCCTGTCTGTGTGTTTCAGTTTATGTTTTTATGGAGTGTGCCCTTCTCTCTCTCTCTCTCTCTCTCTCTCTCTCTCTCTCTCTCTCTCTCTCTCTCTCTCTCTTTCTGTCTGTCTCTCTCTCTCTCTCTCTCTCTCTCTCTCTCTCTCTCTCTCTCTCTCAGTAAGGCATTAAGTAAGCAAGGTGAGGGTACGTACATTCCTCTAAGCTCTGAATGGCAAGTAGCTTACCCTTTTGTGTCTTTTGTTCATCTGCTCACCGTCTGTAAAGCTTCATCCCTTTCCTGTGCTTTCCTGAGGCTATTCTTTAATATGTAGGAGGGTCGCCGGCCAAGAGCAACAAAACAACAAAACTACAAGAAAAAATGGACCACTAAGATACAAGACTCCAAACAAAATCATGAACGATCATCAGAAAATTCGAGTTTAAATTGTAGGAAAGAAATACAGATGCTGACAGTGTTCCGGAGATGGCAGCACTATCGCGGCTTGCAAACTTTACCTTAACTTTACTTTAGGTTCGGAATCCCTTCAATCTGTGTTTCCTGATTACGGGTGTCTCGGTGTAAAGGCCTCATATTACGCCGTGATTACTTTCTTTATCCGCTGCGGGAAGCCACGGAATTCATGGCGCTAAATTCGATGCCAGAAAAGTGTTCCCGCGCTATCTGTGTTCGGCAAGCTATCGAGGAAACTTGTTAGAGAAATAATTACTTTGATATTTGGTGTGGATAGCAAATACGAACACCGCCGTCTATTAGCGAGCTTCCGAACAACTTTACTAAATCAGTCACTCTATTCTAGCCACTGTGGAAAGCCAAAGACAAGCTGGAGAATTCGACACCAGTTCTACCCAACTATCTATCAGTAAAGAGTGTTATTTAAATATGAACACCGCCATCTACTGGTGAATTTGGAGACTCTTTATTAAATTATTTTTTTCTTGTCACTGTGAAATATGGAGGATTTAACACCAGATCTTGCCACCATGTAAGTGAAGTGTTATTTAAATATGAACACCGCCATCTATTGGTGAACTTTCGAGCAACTTTACTAAATCAATCATTCTGTTTTTCTCTCCACTGTGAACGATGGAGAGAATTCAGTACCCGTTCATCCCACTATCGATAAGTAAAGAGTGCTTATTTCCTCAGTACCATGACACGTTTTCATATTCATTCTGGTTAGTATTTGGCAGTTTTAAGTTTTATACAGCCACAGAAACATATCTTGGAGCTATAAAAGTAAAGTCTCTGGACATTAATCTTCTGACCTCCATAGACTCTCCCTAATGCAAACAAAATCGTCTAATCATACCCAGAAATCAAGGTAAAAAATGCGTCTCAGTATTGAAGGGGTCAAATTTGAATACCGCCACCTAGTGATCACAGGAAGGAGTTAAGGTGAAGAACGGCCACCTCCACTCATATGCCAAGAGCTGACAACATCTCTCCATCGAGTGATTCAGGGGTGTGGGAGGGATTTTAGCAAGAAATTCTCGGTATGGCTGACAACACCTACAACCTGATTCCCGGTAGAAGTAGGAGAGAGAGAACATTTAGGTGGCTTCCCTAATCGAGGAGCAGACCTACTCACTCACTCCTTTCCAGAACTTCTCTTTCTTCTCGGCCCTTTGATCACATAGTCGCTCATTTCCTCTTACGCTTCACACTTCATTGATTTCTTTCTGCCCTTCCTGCGACACCCTGCCACAACAGACTTTTAGCTTCATTTCCTAAAGTGTCCCCCCATCTCCATTTTGTCCCTCGTTTTCTTTACCTCTCTACTCTGTGATACGAAGTCTTATAAATGCCAAAGAGCTTCGTAAAAAACAAGTAAGATATGATTTGTTTTGTTTAAGAGTTGGAAAGGTGGGTAAGATCAACATGAAACAAAAAAAAAAAAAGCCGACTTAGTTGCCAGTTCCCTTGCAGGTCCGAGAGTTAGCCAGAAAAAGGGAAAAATGTCTTGAAATTTCCCTCTTAAATGAAGTTAACTCATAGGAAGTTGGAAATACAGAAAAATGGAAGGGAAAAGATGAAATGCAGCGGAAATTTTTCAGAATATTTGTGATGGATGTTAATTCTAAGTCATAGTATGTATTTATTTTCTTGATGTTTCGTTCCTCTTTTTCTTTCATATTCCTCTTCTCTTCTCTCTCTCTCTCTCTCTCTCTCTCTCTCTCTCTCTCTCTCTCTCTCTCTCTCTCTCTCTCTCTTCATCATTTCATATTTGCTAATAGGATTAAAAGAAATTGTGATTGTATATTGAAGTGTATATATGAGAGAGAGAGAGAGAGAGAGAAGAGAGAGACAGATTGGGGGTGACTGAATACGCACTTCACTTGAAGAGAGGAAAGGCATATATCATTCACCTCTCTCTTTCTCTATCTCTCTCTCTCTTTCTTTTTCTCTCTCGCTCTCTCTCTCTCTCTCTCTCTCTCTCTCTCTCTCTCTCTCTCTCTCTCTCTCTCTCTCTCTCTCTCTCTCTGAAACATCAAAGATTTGCTGTGCGTTTTCTCTTGTAAGTATATTTTTCTCCTCCTCCTCCTCTTTTCCTTTTCCTCCTACTCCTCCTCTTTCCCTCCTCCTCCTCCTCCTTCTCCTCCTCCATCTCCTGTATCTCCTCTTCTTCCTCCTCCTCCTCCTCCTCCTCCTCCTCCTCCTCCTCCTCCATCCCGCATACCCGATACAGCAAAAGTGGTCTTGACAGATGGCCAAGATTGAGCTCCTAAACATTTCACATTATTTCCATACCGCCAGGATTCCGTTTTCTTTGCAAGTCTGCGCGGTGCATAATCAAAGGGGGAACTTCTGAAACCTGAAGTATTTTGTTCTTATTTTTTTTATTCATTTCTATTGCAAGTTTAGGGTATATTCTAGTCATTATTTGTAGTGAGTGTTTTTTTTTCTCTTTTTTTCCTTTTCTTTTATTGTTTGTCCAATGTAACAGTTAAGTGAATGCGTGTGTGTGTGTGTGTGTGTGTGTGTGTGTGTGTGTGTGTGTGTGTGCATGTGTGTGTGTCCAGTAGAATGGTTTAATGGTTTTCGCTTGAAAGAACATCGATACGTGAGATGTTATTGGCTGAGAGAGAGAGAGAGAGAGAGAGAGAGAGAGAGAGAGAGAGAGAGAGAGAGAGAGAGAGAGAGAGAGAGAGAGAGAGAGAGAGAGAGAGATTCACTGCACATATCCACACTGGCATCCAACTATCCAACATGACAAACGCACACACACACACACACACACACACACACACACACACACACACACACACACACACACACACACACACACCACACACACACAGTTAGACACACATACTCACATACAAACACCTAAGCAGATTGATAGACGGACAGGCAGACAGACAGACAGACGGACAGCGCGTGAGAGAGTTCCCATTCATTAGTCGTGTCCACTGAACATAAAAGTTATTATGAAGTTGATTAAATCCGGTGCAGAATTAATCGTTTTTTATATTGCTTTTTTTTTCACCCGTGTCCGCCGCCAGCATGGACAGCAGGCGGCGGTGGGATGTCCCGGCTTGATTAAACTATTGAGTGGCGGACCAGTTGGAGGGAAAAAAATGTGTCACGTTGGCATTCCACTAATGACCGAGTGTATGGGAAACTTAACCCGCCTCATTACTCGGTGCTGGGGCGTCACTCAGGCAATAAACTCTCTCAGATGAATTTAGAGAAATTAGGAAAGAATAAACTTGGGGACAAAAAATAAGAGAAGCTGTTTTATCTCTTCAATACTTGGACACATTTTTACCTTGAGATTTGTGTAAGATTAGACCATTTTATTGGCATTAGGAAGAGTCTATGGAGGTGAGAAGATTAAAGGCCACAGTTTTCACTATTTTAATCCCTCCACATAAGTTTCTGAAGTTGTATAGAATCACCAAATAGTAAGCAGAATGAATATGGAAACCCGTAACTAATGAGGTTAAAGCCATTAGGCCTACACGTGGCAGTCCCTGTGTGAAATAAACCTACTTATCTCTACTTATTATCTCCATCGCTAACGTCACTCAGGTAAATTTACAAAAGGTGAGATAAAGCCGAGTAAGATTGAAATATGCACTATGAAGAAAATTGACTAAAGTAAGGAAAGCTTCAAGACGCCATATACATTTTGGTTAGTATTTAGTGATTTAATACAGCTTCAGAAACTTATGTGGAGGATTGAAAAAGTAAAAACTGTGGTCATTAATCTTCTAACCTCCATAGACCCTTCCTAATGTCAATAAAATGGCCTAGTCGTACACAAATCATAAGGTAAAAATGTGTCCCAGTATTGAAGAGGTTAAAACACGTGATCTGTATAAGACATGTCAACCTATCTCCACCTCTGTTCCTCTTCCAGAAAATTGTCTAATCTTCTGTTAACGCTTCTTATTGGCTCGGCACTATCAACCTGATCAGTGAGTCCATTCCAATCCTGCGTCACTCTGAGAACCATTTTTTCTTCCTATCTCGTATCAAACAAACAGCTGCGCATCCAATTACAAGTTAGAGGAAAGAAATCATTCATATTTTTTTCATTGCTCTGATATGAAGGAAAACTTTCATTCCAATACGACAACTCCTGAACAGTCTGCAGTGTTAGAGCTCTTTATAAGCAGGAAGGAAAAAAAAACTACACAATATTGGTCAAAAAATAGAAAAAAATTCCTTTCATAAATTCTCTTTTTATGTAAGTATGTTTGATTGCCTGTTTCTTCTCTCTCTCTCTCTCTCTCTCTCTCTCTCTCTCTCTCTTGTATGTAGTCTCGTATCAATTCCAACACTTTTCTGGCGCAGCTTGAGTCTGTGGAGGACCAGGCGGCGGTACTGGCTGAGATGCGACACGAATGCGAGGTGAAGATGAAGAACGAAAGGCAAGGCATGAGAGTGGGAAGGACAGGAGCGTTGGTCAAGTCACCCACCACCACCACCACTACTATCCCACACACCGGCACCTTCCGCGCCTCCAGCAGCACCAACACCAACACCAACACGGCCCTAAATGACCCCTTGCAGCCCCCAGGATCCGTGAAATGGGAGGAAAACGAGGAGCTTGCCGAAGGAGACGAGGCCGAGATTGAAAACTTTGATCGAGTCCTTGAGAACGTGAAGGAAAACGAGTCTTGGGATGGCCACTGCCCCACGACCTTCGATAATATATACTGCTGGCCAAAGACGGCGCCAAACACCATTGTAGCCATCCCGTGCCCTAGTTACGTCAAGAACTTCATGCGAGGGGTGAGTTGGGCGGCAGGGAGGCGTTTAGACCTTAAGGAGGGGAACGTGGGACTTAAAACTCTTGTTGGCTTACGAATTAGGATGAAATATGTAAGATTTGTATTATACCTCTCTCTCTCTCTCTCTCTCTCTCTCTCTCTCTCTCTCTCTCTCTCTCTCTCTCTCTCTCTCTCTCTCTCTCTCTCTCTCTCTCTCTCTCTCTCTCTCTCTCTCTCTCTCTCTCTATCTATCTATCTATCTATCTATCTATCTATCTATATCTCAGAGCGAAGCGACGCGATACTGCACCTCCCAGGGCACGTGGTTCAGCCTGGAGGGAAACAATAAGTCGTGGACCAACTACAGCCAGTGCTCCGCCACCCTGGTCGTCCCTATTGTCGTCAACTCCACGCTAGAGATGGTGAGTGTCTCTTGTGTGTGTGTGTGTGTGTGTGTGTGTGTGTGTGTGTGGACTTTGTAATACTATTATTCTTTGTATTTTTAGCTGTTTCTCTATTGTCTATCTGTTTCTCTCCTCTATTTTCTATGTCTAAATCTGTCAAAAAACACTTCTTGTTATTTTTTTTCTGTTTTTGTTCTGTGTGTGTGTGTGTGTGTGTGTGTGTGTGTGTGTGTGTGTGTGTGTGTGTGTGTGTGTGTGTGTGTGTGTGTGTGTGTGTGTGTGTGTGTGTGTGTGTGTGTGTGTGTGTGTGTGTGTGTGTGTGTGTGTGTGTGTTTGTACCCGAAACATTATTCACAAGGATTACACTTTATTTATTCAACTATCCATTCCTCTGTTCTCTCTCTCTCTCTCTCTCTCTCTCTCTCTCTCTCTCTCTCTCTCTCTCTCTCTCTCTCTCTCTCTCTCTCTCTCTATTTACATAACATTTCATTCCTTCTACGTAAACCTTTTCACAAACAGACATTTAATTTCCAGCATTAGTTTTCACCATTTCATCATTTACATTCACCATGCGAGAATAACGAATGGGTCTCCTTCCTTTCTGGCTACAGTGGGTTCCGGTGGTGAGGGTGGTGTCGCTGATTGGCTACAGTGTCTCCCTCGCTACACTGCTGGTCGCCTTCTCCGTGCTGGCGTGCATCAAGTGAGTAACCAACCGTGAGACTTCTATCACCCTCCCCACTCACTCATAATCCGTCTCTCTCTCTCTCTCTCTCTCTCTCTCTCTCTCTCTCTCTCTCTCTCTCTCTCTCTCTCTCTCTCTCTCTGATTCGTGCTGTTCTCTCGTTCTTTCTATCTCTCCTTCTTCAGAGTAGGTTTTGTCCTCCAAGGTAAAGAGGCAGACTCGACACTACCACCACCATCACCACCTCCTCCTCCTCCTCCTCCTCCTCCTCCTCCTCCTCCTCCTCTTCAGACAGGTCATGTAAGAGTACCAAAGATTTGCAGTTTTTTTATTGATTCGTGTGTGTTTTGTGTTTTTGGTTAGATTTTGCTGTCTTTTGTTCGCTCTCTCTATCTCTGTGTCTCTGTCTCTCTCTCTCTCTCTCTCTCTCTCTCTCTCTCTCTCTCTCTCTCTCTCTCTCTCTCTCTCTCTCTCTCTCTCTCTCTCTCTCTCTCTCTCTCTCTCTCTCTCTCTCTCTCTCTCTCTCTCTCTCTCTCTCTCTCTCTCTCTCTCTCTCTCTCTCTCTCTCTCTCTCTCTCTCTCTCTCTCTCTCTCTCTCTCTCTCTCTCTCTCTCTCTCTCTCTCTCTCTCTCTCTCTCTCTCTCTCTCTCTCTCTCTCTCTCTCTCTCTCTCTCTCTCTCTCTCTCTTATCTCTCTTTCTCTCTCTCTCTCTCTTTTTTTTCTAACAGTACCTTACCAAATCTTTCTTCCACCGTCGTTCCCAGACACCTGCGCTGCCCGAGGAACACTTTGCATATGCACCTCTTCCTCTCCTTCATCTGCCGCGCCGTGGGAGCTTTGGCGAGGAACAATGACATCAGTGGCGTGACTCCTCAACAACCTCACTCAGACGGCGGGGTGAGTTATAGCCATACTCTTAAACACTTCAGTACTGGAACGCATTTTTATCATCAATTTTTGGGTGTGATTAGACGATTTTTGTTTATATTAGAAAGGGTCTATTGAGGTCAGAAGATTAATGGCAAGAGTCTTCACTGTTTTAATGCCCCTACATAAGTTTCTGAAGCTGTTTAAAATCACCAAATAGTAAGCAGAATGAATATGGAAACGCGTCCTTGTACTGAAAGGGGTTAAACACTTCTGGGCATCATATTCACTACTTTAAAAAGACTTTACTTGAAGATACAGTTTTTCTTTAATGTTTCTGCTTTTCCAGTGAGAGATTAACAAGATTACTGCATGACTAATAGGTGAAACAGTCTTGAGAACCTGGTACATTAATTCTGAATCCTTTTAAAATAGTGGTGGTGAGGGAGTATCAAGAGGAGTGTGCGAAAGATGCATTAACCCTTTCACTGCTATTTGGTACATCATCCATTAATTACTAAACACTCTGAGACATGCTTACTTGTTTTATAGCCACCTAAAATCTATTCTTTTTATTCTCATACTTTCTTGTAGATGCTTATAAAGATCCCATACATTACTTACGGTGCTGTTTTGCTGATTCTTGTTGATTCTTATCGCAGTGAAACAGTTAAGAGGGGTTTGCAAAGGATGTACTGGAAGATATGTATGAGTGTGACTGTTTGTGTGTGTGTGTGTGTGTGTGTGTGTGTGTGTGTGTGTGTTTTTTTTAGTAATAATGGTAGGATGTTGTATTAGGTTGTAAGGAGAAGTGTTTTTGTGTAAGTAGTTTTAGTGTTTGAATTTAATGAAGGTAAGATGTTTTTCGTGATGATTATGGTGGAAATAAGTTAGTTTAGGTGGAAGAGTTCTTGTGTGTTAAGATATTTTTCCTTATGTGTGTGTGTGTGTGTGTGTGTGTGTGTGTGTGTGTGTGTGTGTGTGTGTGTGTGTGTGTGTGTGTGTGTGTGTGTGTGTTTGTGTGTGTGTGAGAGAAAGAGAAAGAGAGAGAGTGTGTGTGTGTTTATGTAAGAAAGGAGGACTGGCCAAGGATAACAAAAATGTAAAGAAAAAAGGCCCACTCAGTCAACAGTTTCTTTATAAACCAGATAGAATTAACCAAAGGACAGGGACAAATATCTTGATACCTCCCTCTTGAATGCTACAGTGAAAACTAAATCTTACATAACACAGGACATAATTCATTGGTAGGACACTTAGAAAAACGAAAAACGAAAAGCGAACACTAAAATAAAATAAATAGGTAGGTTTGTTTCAATTTAAGAGCAAGACCCAAACTTTACAGAATATAATGACCGCTCCGTCAACATAATTCTTTGGTTTTTTTATTGTTTTTTTTTATACCATGTGGGTTTTTTCACGGGAATTTCTGGGCTAAAGGAGATACTTTTGGGTAGCTCCTATCTCAAAGCCCACCCGCTAGGAAACCCTTACCCCGAGTGAGGAAGCCCAACCTACACTCGGACCGTGGACAGGATTCGAACTCGTGCGCTTGGAGACCCCTCGGACCCCAAAGCACGCATGGATCCACTGTATCAATGCGATCTAAAGTTAACCCAAAGCGGCATTGTGGAGAGGACTATTGTAGAAAGGAAAACAACAATGTAGATATTTAAAAAGTGAGGAAAAAATATCATAGTAATTAATGAAAGTGATGCATTTTAGGCCATTAGTGTAAATCATAGGAATAAATTATACTCATGAGCTTTTCTCCATAACAACACCGCTGCATCAATCACTGGAACTGCTGTGTGTGTGTTTAGTTTGTCATTCATTCCTTGTTACCGCGACGGGGAGACAGTAGAAGTAGTAGTAGTAGTAGTAGTAGTAGTAGCAGTAGCAGTAGTAGCAATTGTTGTAGTAGTAGTAATAGTAGTAGTCGTAGTAGTAGTAGTAGTCGTAGTATAGAAGTAATAGTAGTAGTAGTTGTAGTAGTAGTTGTAGTAGTAGTAGTAGTAGTAGCAGTAGCAGTAGTAGTAGTAGTAGTAGTAGTAATATTAATAGTAGTAGTAGTAGTAGTAGTAGTAGTAGTAGTAGTAGTTTGTTTTAATGTTACCTGTAAGTGTGGACTGGAAGAAATTTCGTAGTTAAATAGAAATGAGAGGAAAAAGAGGAAGAGTTCGTGGAGGAGGAGATGGAGGAGGAGGAGGAGGAAGAAGAAGATGAAGGAGGTGAAGGAGGAGGAGAAAGAGGAGGAGGAGGAGGAGGAGGAGGAGGTATAGAAAAAGGCGCGGTTATGACAGCTTGTTGACTTCTCTAACTACCTTTCGTCCGCTCTCTGTTGACACTCAAACAATCAATTTGGTCCACGCTCGTCAAATTTTAAGATTTCTCTGTTTTCTTTGTCCGCAAGTCGTCTTTACCCACCTGTGACGCTCTCTTACCACCTCCTCCTCCTCCTCCTCTTCCTCCTCCTCCTCGTATTTTCATTCCAAGTATTTCTCATTTTCCTGTCTCCGTTTTCTTTCCTCCTCTCCGTGTTGATTCTGCCGTGTGTGTCTTTTCCTCTCCTTTCATCTCGCCTATTATTTCAATCGCACGTAATCTGCCACTGCATGTCACCATCTTGCTTCAAATGTTTCTCTCCCTCTTTTTTTTTCTCTCTCGGACGATACACCTTTGTATTATTTCTGTATTCCTCTTTTCAACGTATTCCACTCTATTTGTTCTCCCCCCCCTCTCTCTCTCTCTCTCTCTCTCTCTCTCTCTCTCTCTCTCTCTCTCTCTCTCTCTCTCTCTCTCTCTCTCTCTCTCTCTCTCTCTCTCTCACAGGTCATTTCTTCCCTTCTTCCTCTTGCGCATCCTCTTCTATCACTCAGCACTGCATCCCTTCCCTTCCCTTTCCCTTCCCTTCCCATCCCTTCCCTCCCTCTCTCCTTCCCTCTCTCTCTCTCCCCCTTTCCTCTCTCTCTCTTGGTCAGCCATCAATCACAGCGTCCCTCCAAGATGTCTCAGTGCAATGCAAACCGAGACAACCTTGTAAATGTGACGAGTGTTTTTTTTTTTTCTGGTTCCCCTTGAGACTGATTTCCCGGAGAGAGAGAGAGAGAGAGAGAGAGAGAGAGAGAGAGAGAGAGAGAGAGACGTCCGTATTCAAGAACGCCTTCTCTTCTCACTACGACAATTTTCCAAGGCTGCATAGACAACTAACTAGTCGGATTTTCAAGATGGTTTTTCCTTTTGATAAACTAAAAATCTCGCTAATTTATCACCAGAATCATAAAAAAAAAAAAAAATGCTCTTAAAAACACGAGGATATTCAACTGGAGCCTTTGGAAAGTAGTGATGGTGAGAGAGCAAAGCGTTTCAGAATACGGGCCAGAGAGAGAGAGAGAGAGAGAGAAAGAAAGAGAGTTGTTTTGCTGTCTCTTTTCACCATAGGGGGAAAGCTTTACTGGGAACGAGACCTCCTTAGAATACATACTGAGTGGAAAGTCCTGATTTTTTCTTTATTTTTGTCTTGTATTTCCTCCTTTTTTTCCCTCCCTCTATTCTCTTTGCTTCTGGTGTGATGGGATTTTTGTGTCCTCAATGTATTGTTCGACACCTTTTGTTTGGTGTGCGATGTATCTTTTTATAGAATCAGAAATCCGCTTATGTATTTTTACCTCCATCTTATATTTTTTTTCTTTTTCTTTTCTTTTTCTTTTCTTTTCTGAATGCGGTTGTCTATTTATCTTCTTTTTCTTTTTTTCTTCGTGTCGGTTTCTCTTTTTTCTCTCCATTTTTTGTATTTTGAGAGATGTTATTTTTTTCTATCTCTCTCCATATCTCTTTTTTTGGGGGGGGTCTTTTATGTCAGTTTCTTTCGCTCTCTTTCTTTTCCTCCACTTGTGTCTTCCTTTTCTTCATTACTTGTCTGTTTCCCCTGTCGGTCTGTCCGTCTGTTTGTCTGTGTGGTTCTCTCCTTTCATATCCCTTCTTATTTATCCTTATTTTCCTTCAGTGTGTGTGTGTGTGTGTGTGTGTGTGTGTGTGTGTGTGTGTGTGTGTGTGTCCTCGCGTATATCACAGTGAGCGGAAAATATTAGTTTATCTTCCTCCTCTATCCCTTCCACCTTTTCCCCTTCATCTTCATCATGTTCGTCTTCTCCTCCTCTCTTCCTCCTCCTCCTTTTCCTCGTCCTCCTCCTCCTATCTCACTTCTGTTTTCTCTCCCTCTCCATAATCACTCTTTCTTTTAATTCGTCTTTTCTTCCTATCCTCATCTATCTGGAAGGAGAGAAGGAAGCTGATAGGAGAGTCTTATACCTGTGTGATTTCCTCCTACCTTGATTACTTGCAGCTCTACAGGTGTCTTAGCTTCCCCGAACACCTGAGAACCTACCTGTGTTTGTTAATTGGCTAGCAGAAGGGGTTTGTTTTCCTCTTTGGCTTCCTTTTGAGTTGCTTATGGTCTGTTTCTCCTGTCTGTCTTTTTCTTCTCTCTCTCTCTCTTAGTCTATATTCTTCCCATCCTATTTGCACTCCCTTTACCACATCTGCTTTATTCCCCCCGTTTTTTTCAGCTCCCCAATTTCCCAGAGCGGACTTCAAACTTTTTCCATTTCCTCTCCAAGCTTTCCGTCCTTTCATCTCGCGCCTCACTCCTCTTCAGACTTGGGGGTGCCGTCTTTTCACGTCGCTCTGGCAATACTTCATCCTCGCCAACTATTCGTGGATCCTGATGGAGGGCCTATACCTGCACAACCTCATCTTCCTCGCTCTCTTCACGGACAACTCGGCCATCACACTCTACATCGTCCTTGGCTGGGGTGAGTTGTGTGCATCCAGTGCCATCATAGAAAACGTGAGGTGAATTGGGGTCACTTTAGATATTATGGAATGTTTTTTTTTTTTTTTTTTTTTTTGTAGTTGTTCCTTAGTTACCTTTATTTTTTTATTTTTTTTTACTGGTGGTTCTTTCTGTTGGTCTTTTTTTCTTATTTTTTTTATGGTATTTGGTGATAAGTGGTGCAATATTCTAATAGTGAAGGAAACTAGGAGAGCAAAGGAGTGAGTGGAAATAGTAGTTAAAAAAAAAAAACAGCGAAATTTAATGGCAAAAGTAACTTAAAGAGGTAAATGAAGTTAAATTCAAATGGTAATAAGTATAAACTATCTAGTAATGACATTTTTTTAGGAGCCATTTACTGCATTACCTTAAAACCATTGATATTAGCATGTGTTCAAATTTCTTAACCTGAAGTAATTAAAAAGAAACCTTATCAAATTCGTAAGTTTCTTTTCACTGTGTCTAATTAAAATGCTTCAACATTAAACCATTCTTAGTGAGGATATACTATTTTTTAAGGTTCTATGCACGCAGCGGCCATTGTCCTTTATTTTGTAAGGAATGCAGGAGATATTTCAGCCATTTTCACGCTCTCAATTCTGAAGCTGCTCTCCCTCCTGCCTCTGACAATATAGGAGTCTTACTTTCATTATTCCAGTCCATTTTTCCTCTTATCTTCTTTCCCTCTTGTACATCATTACATTGCCACTCCTCTCTGCCTTTTCCTTGTCTGTTTATCTTGTGCATGCTTTTTTTTTATCTTTCTTTTCGTCTCTCGTTTGCTTTTGTTGCGAAGAATTCATTTAGGTTTGTTCTTCTCTTCTTCCGATCTCTCCTTTGCAATATTCTCTCCTTCAGTTTTTCGTGTTTTGTTTTCTCTCGCATAGTTTGACGTGTCTCGTGTCAGTGTGTTGAGTTTCTCATGCATATTATATTTTGGTAAAGTTTTTCTCTTTCCTCGCGTCTTATATAAAGTTTGAGTTGCGGCACTCTCTCTCTCTCTCTCTCTCTCTCTCTCTCTCTCTCTCTCTCTCTCTCTCTCTCTCTCTCTCTCTCTCTCTCTCTCTCTCTCTCTCTGAACTGTCTTTCCCACTTGACTTCTTACAGGAAATTTAAGTTGACTAATTTATTTTATAGTCTCTTTCTTGTTATCACCATCTTTGTTATCATCTTCATTGTCAACGCCATCATTATTTCCCTATCGTTCTTCATCATCGTCATCGTCGTCACAATCGTATGTATTTTTATTACTATTACTGCTTCACTTATATTATCTTTTGCCTTTCTCTCCTCCTCCACCCACCACACCACTTCTCTGCTCCCCTCACCCCACCCGTCCTCTCCTCCCTTACAGGTCTGCCGTTAATCCTCGTGGTAGGGTGGGCGGTGGCGAGGATGACGGCAGAAAACACCCTTTGCTGGTTCACCAACGCGAAACCCTGGCTGTTCTGGACCTTCATAAGAGGGCCAGTAGGCGTCTCTATCTTGGTAGGTGTCCACTTCTCTCCCTCTCGTTTTCTTTGATCAACCTCGTGACGGGAAGCCTCTCATTCACGTTTTCTTTCAAATTTCCATAATTCTTTGTATTTTTCTATATTTTAATCGTAGTTTCTAGTATTGTATCTCTAAATTTTGAACAGTTTTCTTTATTTATAGTTTGTTGACGCATGTTTTATTCTGATTCAAGAGGAATATATTGCTGGAAAAGATCACAATTGACGAGTGTGTTTACATTGACGAAGGAAAGAAAACATTACAGACTAAAGAAATACCATGAAAGGGAAACGAGAGACAAAAAAAAAAAAAAATCAATCAATCAACCCCAAAGCACAACATTAACTAAAAGCACACGAAAGCAACACAAACCAAGAAAAACACAACACAGCAAACCAGGAAACAAAACAAATTAGAAAGAAAACTAGAAACACTCCACAAACAAGACTAAGAAGAAAAGGAAAAGAAAAATATGTACATACACTCGAAGGTACGACTAGAAATGGCGGTAAATGAACATGAATAAGCAGAATACAGAACGAATGGAGGGAAAGGAGGAAACAAGTTAAGAGAAAGGGAGAGGAAAGAAGAGAAACAAAAATAGAGAATGAAAAGCAGGAGGAAATGTGGAGAAATGCTGAAGATTAGAATGGAGGAAACCAAATTAATGCCAACATTATGAAGACAAAGAAGGGGAAGAGGAAGAGGAGGATAAAGGAGAATAGAATATAAAAAAAAATAGAGGAGGGCTTCTATCTCTTTGTAGATAGAAGAGACAGAGAAAGGATTAAGAGAGAGAGAGAGAGAGAGAGAGAGAGAGAGAGAGAGAGAGAGAGAGAGAGAGAGAGAGAGAGAGAGAGAGGGATGAGAGACGTGGGGCTCGAAACTCTATTAGGAGGAAAAAATTGAGGTCAGGGTAAAGGTGAGAGAGAGAGAGAGAGAGAGAGAGAGAGAGAGAGAGAGAGAGAGGTGGGAAGTAAAGAAAGGGAAAGAAAGGAAGGAAGGAAACTTGTGTCTATATATTTGATACCAAGACAAGTGTGACTCTTTCTCTCTCTCTCTCTCTCTCTCTCTCTCTCTCTCTCTCTCTCTCTCTCTCTCTCTCTCTGGTTCAGTAACTCAATTAACACGCTCCATTTACAAATAAAGCTTCTCTTCCTTGCCAAGTCACCTGTGTTATAATAATAATTAATTGACGGTGTGTATTTACTTCGAAATCTACGTAGTATATTTTGTCACTATCTCGAGCCTTTGTCAGCTTCATTATTCTTTTCATTCTCTAAAGCATCTGTTAATTTTTTTTACTACGATACATTTAATTAATCTACTCTTAATACCTTTTTAAATATATTTCTAATCAGGAGAATTAATTAGTGTCTGTGTGACGTCAAGAGAGCTTATATGTCGGCAGGTTTATTGTGCGTGGTAGTTGGCAGACTGTAATGGCTGGTGTAGGTTATATTAGGTTAGCTTAGGTTAGGTTGTGTTGGGTTGGGTTAGGTTAGGTTGGGTTAGGTTGGGTTGGGTTGGGTTGGGTTAAATTTGGTTAGGTTAGGTTAGGTTAGGTTGGGTTGGGTTGGGTTGGGTTAGGAGGTTGGGTTGGGTTAGATTTGGTTAGATTGGGTTAGGGTAGGTTAGGTTAGGTTAGATTGGGTTGGGTTAGATTTGGTTTGATTGTGTTGGGTTTGGTCAGGTTAGGTTAGATTGGGTTGGGTTTGGTCAGGTTAGGTTGGACTTGGTTGGGTTAGGTTAGGTCAGGTTAGAACCCTTCCTAATGCAAATAAAATCGTCTCTTCAAAAATCATGGTAAAAAATGCGTATTGAATGGGTAAGCAGTACATTATTTAGGAAGGAAGAATCAGCACACTAAGGTACATAACAGTAAAGAAAAAGAAGAAAACAGTGTAAGGGATTGGGATAAACATTCTAAAAGTCGCTGAAATAGACTGCAACTGGACCTGAATCCCTTCGATACACATATTTACCTTGAGATTTGTGTACGATTAGACCACTTTATATACACTAGGAGGGGTCTATGAAGGTCAGAAAATTAATAGCCAGTCTTCACTATTTTGATCCCCCATGAGTTTCTGAAGCTGTAGAAAATCACCAAATAGTAAGCAGAATGAATATGGAAACGCGTCATGGTACTGAAGGGGTTAAACATCTCACACTCTACGTGCTCTACACTCACACGTCTTTCCTTCACACTCGTCCCGCCATTCAGAATCCTTGCACAGAGCGGCAGCATCCCTCTCTGCATTGCGGCCCTGCAGACCTTTGTACTTTGGGCTTCTGGCAGCAAAAAAGATCTGCCCTTCCGTCGCCTCTCATTGTCTTCCTCATGGATTTCCGATACTGTCCCGCCTTGTGTCCCGAGCACGTGGAGGTGAAGCAGAGACCTCACTTGAACCGCCGGGTCAGAGAGAGAGAGAGAGAGAGAAAGGGGGTGGGTGATGCTAAGAGGACGCCAAATGAAAAGTCGTGTGGAGAGAGATAAATCGTTTCAAGTCAAGGGGGAAATATTTCTCAGTCTCTCTCTCTCTCTCTCTCTCTCTCTCTCTCTCTCTCTCTCTCTCTCTCTCTCTCTCTCTCTCTCTCTCTCTCTCTCTCTCTCTCTCTCTCTCTCTCTCTCTCTCTCTCTCTCTCTCTCTCTCTCTCTCTCTCTCTCTCTCTCTCTCTCTCTCTCTCTCTCTCTCTCTCTCTCTCTCTCTCTCTCTCTCTCTCTCTCTCTCTCTCTCTCTCTCTCTCTCTCTCTCTCTCTCTCTCTCTCTCTCTCTCTCTCTCTCTCTCTCTCTCTCTCTCTCTCTCTCTCTCTCTCTCTCTCTCTCTCTCTCTCTCTCTCTCTCTCTCTCTCTCTCTCTCTCTCTCTCTCTCTCTCTCTCTCTCTCTCTCTCTCTCTCTCTCTCTCTCTCTCTCTCGCAACTTTTTCCTTCCTTCGTCAGGTGAGTTTCGCGCTGTTCCTCAACATCGCGAGAGAACTGCTGCTCAAACTCAAGTCGTCCACGGCCCCGGAGACTCGCAGGTGCCGCTACAGGTGAGTCAGATGAAGATCAAACTTAAGGTCAAGGTTAAGGTGAAGGTCTCAGGTTAATCACTTAGCCTTGGTGTAATGGCTGAGTCGTAACTAAGTTCAAACTGAATTCGAACTGAGCGCAAAGTGAATACTAACAATGTCGCAAGTTGATTTATCGTGTTAGCTCCCGCCCTTCCAAGTTCGCAGTGGCTCGTGTACCAGGGACGTGTATCATGGAGGTGAAGTGAAGGAGTTTGGTGACTGAGAGAGGGTGTCTTCATTAATTTCCCGCTCGAGAGCCTTTGCGTCACTCCCTGCTTTACCCGGTGATAAGTTGGTGATAAGTTGGCCACACACGGGAAGGGGAAGTACTTGAGCAATAAAGCACGTGTGAGTTATGTCCCTCGGAGTATTTCAGTCTTATCAGTGAGTTTCTCTTTCCCATTAGTCAGCCAATTTGTGGGAGCTTCTTGTTTTTATTCCAGTCTTTGCTATGTTTGCCTTTTCTTCTTGTTATTGTTTGTTGTTCTTGTTCATCATCTTTTTCCTTCTTATTATTATTCTTATTCTTGATATCAGTGAGTTTCTCTTTCCATTAGTCAGTCAATTTTTTTTTAAGTGTTTGATTATAAAGTATTAGGAAGGGCACTGGGTCTTTTTTCATGATGTTATGATTTGTATGGCGTAGTGAGAAGTGCTGGAAAGAGTATCAGTTCCATTCAGTATCTGGATTAGTTGGTAAGACAAGCAGCGCTTTTAAACTTATTCGAAACCCCATTTTTAGTTGTTGTGGTGCCGTAACTCAGTCAGGTACACACAGGAGGTGATGAACAGTGAGTGCCACAGTAACAACTCAGTTAAGGAGGATTTTTCACAATTTTAAAAAGAGATTAATTATATTACACCATCTAGAGGCAAATAACACACTAAAACACGTCCATTTAATGATGTGGGCATTGAAAAGCAAGCCTTACGAGTGAACAAAATCGAAAAACAGCATCAAAACGTAATTCTTCAGGTAAAACGTGTAATATTTCACTTCTTGCGTTTGAATGTTTTGTTCATTTGATTGTCCATTTAATTATGTGGCCACTGATAAACAAACCTTGCGAGTGACCAAAATAGAAAAACGATATAAAAAAAACGCAATTCTTCAGGGAAAACACAAAATATTTCACTTCTCGAGTTTGAGTGTTTTGTTCTTGCCTGCATTAGATCACGTGAATTTGATTATGTGGCCATTGAAAAACAAACCTTACGAATGACCAAAATAGAAAAAACGCATAAAAAAAACCCCATTCTTCAGGGAAAACACAAAATATTTCACTTCTTGAGTTCTGAGTGATCTGTTCCTGCCTGCATTGCCAGACGGTGGGCTCGCTCCACGCTGGTGCTGGTGCCGCTGTTCGGGGTTCACTACGCGGCTCTGCTCGGCTTCACGTATTTTATGGGCAAGAATTCCACCATTGAGATCATCTGGCTCTTCACGGACCAGCTGTTTGCCTCTTTCCAGGTGTGTGTGTGTGTGTGTGTGTGTGTGTGTGTGTGTGTGTGTGTGTGTGTGTGTGTGTGTGTGTGTGTGTGTGTGTGTGTGTGTGTGTGTGTGTGTGTGTGTGTGTGTGTGTATGTGTGTGTGAGGTGGTGGGAGAAAAAAGGAACTGTCAACTGGCAAGAAATTAAAATCAAGATAATTATTGATTGTTATTTAGTGTGTGTGTGTGAGAGAGAGAGAGAGAGAGAGAGAGAGAGAGAGAAGAAGTACAAGGAAGGATGAGATGGATGGACAGATGCAACTGGAGCCTCGTCGCCGTGACTGTCTCCAGGGAACTCCGAAAGCCATGCATCAGAATTTACAAGGATATTCTGCGCTCTCTCTCTCTCTCTCTCTCTCTCTCTCTCTCTCTCTCTCTCTCTCTCTCTCTCTCTCTCTCTCTGTCTCTGTTTATTGTATTTCCCTCTTTTCCTTTTTGTGTTTTTTCCTTTTTCATCATAAACCAACCTAACCTACCCTAACCTATCCTAATATAATATAACTATGACTAAATCGACAAGTTCCTCTCATTCCTAACCTAACCTAACTAGACCTTTTCGTCCTTAACCTAACTTATCCTAGCCTAATCTAACCTAACTTAACCTGCCCTAACCTAACCTAAGCTAATCTAACTTAACCTAACCTCACCTAACTTTTCCTAACTTTGCCCTAACCTAACCTAACGTAACCTAACTGCAATGTACCAATCCCAACACACACAGGGCTTCTTCGTGGCCACTCTGTACTGTTTGCTGAACGCTGAGGTCAGGTCGGAGCTACACAAGATATGGCAGCACTGGCAGATGAACAACAAGTCTGACAAAAGCCTCAACTTTCATTCCGCCTTGTCTCACTCCAGGACTTATTTCAGGTATGTATTGGCTCAGGTGTGTGTAGGAGGTGGGTAGAGTGTCAGGTGTGTGTGTGTGTGTGTGTGTGTTACTTCATATATGTGGTGGGTGAGGGGTAGTTTGAGGTGTGTTGTGTTGGTCTAATGTTGTTATTGTTTAGTTATCTATGTGTGTTGTGTTGGTTTCAGGTGTGTTGTGTTGAATTCAAGTGTCTGTTATGTTATATTGTGTTAGGTTAGATGTGTGTTGTGGTGGTTCAAGAGTGTGTTGTGTTGTGTTGTGTTGTGTTGGTCAAGGTTTGTGTTTCTTTATTTATGTGTATTGTGTTGGTTTCAGGTGTGTTGTGTTGGGTTCAAGTGTCTCTTATGTTACACTGAGTTAGGTTAGGTGTGTGTTACGTTGTGATGGTTCAGATGTGTGTTGTGTTGTGTTGACTCATGTGGTGTGTTGCCTCAGATATACGTGTGTTGATGCAGGAATGAGGTCATGAAATGCGAGTTAATCCTAATTCAAAATGCAGCAAATCACAAGACAACACTGGAGAGGACAATCTATATTCCCTTCACTTCCTTTTTCCTTCCTTGCCTTTCTTTACTTCCTTCTTCCTTCCTTGCCTTCCTTCATTTCCTTCATCCTTGCCTTCCTTCACTTCTTTCATCCTTGCCTTCGTTTACTTCCTTCCACCTTCCCTGCATTCTTCACTTCTTTCTTCCTTGTCTTCTTTCACTTAATTTTTCCTTGCTTTTTTTTCACTTCCTTCTTCCTTGCTTTCTTTCACTTCCTTCTTTCTCGCCTTCCTTCACTTCTTTTATCCTTCCTTGCTTTCCTTCACTTCCTTCTTCCTTCCTTCCTGGCCTTTCTTCCTTTCTTTCTGACCTTCCTTTGTGATCTTTTTTTTAATACTTTCTTCCTTTTTTGTATATTTTGTCACGATAGTTTAAGATTTCTGTATTTTTTGGCCTTTTTTTCTTCACCGTTGTATTTTTGTATTTAATTATGTATTTTTTTTATTCTATTTAATATAAGGAAGTGTTGTTCAAATGGTATTCGATCTGTTTTACTATCCAACAGACCATTAGCTTTTCTGTTTCCTCCTCTCTCTCTCTCTCTCTCTCTCTCTCTCTCTCTCTCTCTCTCTCTCTCTCTCTCTCTCTCTCTCTCTCTCTCTCTCTCTCTCTCTCTCTTTTGCCGTGTAAATATTTCTTTCAGGCGCCAAATATTAACTGAGCTTTATTTTTTGAGAGTGGTATCAAGTTCAGTTTTTCTTAATGGCGCTTTACCGTTGAGTTTAATGGGAACTCTGACACTTAAAGCAAAATACTAAACGTGGATAAGTTACGAAAATATTTAGAAACACTGGAATGTAAACTTGAGAGAGAAACATTATCACTATTATTAAATCTTGGAGGAGAGAGAGAGAGAGAGAGAGAGAGAGAGAGAGAGAGAGAAGGAGACATTGCAATATACATATAAACACAATACATAAATTTCTAATACTTTATTCTTAATGTAAATATTTCTTACAACACGAAATAGACTCTTTACAACACGTCTTTTCTTCCTGAGCACTCTTACACTCACTGGTCATGTCGCACAGATGTTAAAAAAAATACAACTTCCATAATAAAAACATATTAACTGACTGTGCATTCTAATAAAAACACCAGCCAGGCCTTGCACCACTACCCTAACCTAACCTAACCAGCTTAAGCCGTGTCATAGAGATGTTAAATGATACAAATTTCCTCTTAAAACATCTCAACTTACTGCGCATTCTTGTAAAAAATAACCGGGTCTTGTGTCACTAACCTTACCTGACCTTACCTAATCTAAGCCGTGTCATAAAGATGTTGAATGATACAACTTTCCTCCTAAAAACATATCTACTTACTGTGCATCCTTACACAAACACTAGCCAGGCCTTGTGCCACTAACCTAATCTTACCTAACCTAACCTAAACTAACCTAACCTAAACACTAGTCATACTTAATTTAATCTAAGCCATATCGTACAAATTTTACATGATACAACTTTCTTCCTAAAAGCATCTAATCTTCCTGTGCATCCTATACATAAACACTAACCAGCCAGGCCTTACACCACTAATCTTACCTAACCTAACCTTACCTAACCTAACCTAACCTAACCTTACCCAACTTAACCTAACGTAAAACATGTCGTACAGATGTTAAAGAATACAACTTTCATTCCAAAAACATTTTACTTACAAAAACACAAGCCAGGCCTTGCATCACTACCCTAACCTAACCTAACCTAACCTAACCTAACCTAACCTTACCTTACCTAACCTAACCTAACCTTACCCAACTTAACCTAACGTAAAACATGTCGTACAGATGTTAAAGAATACAACTTTCATACTAAAAACATCTTACTTACAAAAACACTAGTCAGGCCTTGCATCAATACCCTAACCTAACCTAACCTAACCTAACCTTACCTTACCTAACCTAACCTAACCTTACCCAACTTAACCTAACGTAAAACATGTCGTACAGATGTTAAAGAATACAACTTTCATACCAAAAACATCTTACTTACAAAAAACACTAGCCAGGCCTTGCATCAATACCCTAACCTAACCTAACCTAACCTAACCTAACCTTACCTTACCTAACCTAACCTAACTTTACCTAAGCTAAAGCAACTTACTGTGCATCCCAAATAAACACTAGCCAGACCTTTACCACCAACATAACCTAACCTAACCTGACCTAACTTAATATAAACCCATGTACACTTCAAGAAAACTCATGCACTTACCTTGACTATCACTGCAATAGTCGACACAAAATACTAAAAAGAAAAAAGACTTGATACTCACAAGAAAAGCCAGACTCTCAGGTTCTTTCAAGTCTGTACCGGGGAATGCAGTGAAAGGATAGCCAGTACATGGATATATTTTTGCTTGGAGATACAATGGCTGGAAAGTAAAGGGGAAGGCTTGCTCTGAAGGAGGGAGGGAGGAGAGAGAGAGAGAGGGGGGGGAAGATGGAGGACCGTGGCTGGCTCAGGAAGGGCAGGCAACGTGAGAGTGAAGTCATGGAACAGCGGAAAAAAGAAAAGAAAAGAAAGAAAGCAAAAGGCAAAAAATAGAAAAATCAATATCTTTTCTATTCTTTCACATTCAGCCAATTTTCTTGGACAGTGTTTTCCTCTTTATTTTTATTTGTTTTTTTAATGATAGTTTTTTCCTTTTCATTTTTATTTGTATTCCTGATTTTATGTTGGTGTGGATACTCTCTCTCTCTCTCTCTCTCTCTCTCTCTCTCTCTCTCTCTCTCTCTCTCTCTCTCTCTCTCTCTCTCTCTCTCTCTCTCTCTCTCTCTCTCTCTTTCAGCATTTTTCTTTCTTCATGCCTCTTTTGTTCCTCCAACTTCCTATCTCACTATTTTCCTTTTCTCCCTTCCCTCTTCCTCTTCTTCCTCCTTCCTCTTCTCTCACCTTCCTGTTGGTGTCCTCTCTCTCTCTCTCTCTCTCTCTCTCTCTCTCTCTCTCTCTCTCTCTCTCTCTCTCTCTCTCTCTCTCTCTCTCTCTCTCTCTCTCTCTCTCTCTCTCTCTCTCTCTCTCTCTCTCTCTCTCTCTCTCTCTCTCTCTCTCTCTCTCTCTCTCTCTCTCTCTCTCTCTCTCTCTCTCTCTCTCTCTATTCCGCTATACTCATTCATCAATTCCTTCCTCCTCTTCTTCTTCCATGTCCTGCTCCTCTCCTATTCTTCCTTGCAGCATTCGACAGTGACTCCCTCGACTATAATGATGTTGACAGCACTGGTGATTAAGTTGCTACAGAGATTCCATTCGCTAGTAACGTGTTTTCCTCAATACGGAGCGCCTTGGCTTACTGTGATATATAAGACGTGGCGTATTTTTGTTACTTTACCTCGTAGCTTCTGATTTCTTGGTTCCGCGGTTAAGATGAATGGCATGAGTGGTGTGGAAGTGGTTTTGATACTCTTTAGGTACTTTTGGATCGTGTTTTGCTACTTTTTTTATAGGATTAGCGTCTCAGTTGTTTTTCTACTACTTTTTTTTATGGGATTAGTGCATCATTTGTTTTTTTCTTCTATTTTCTTGTTTTTGTGTGTGTTCATCGACTGGTGTTCCTCCTACAAAGTGCTTGTTAAATTATTCATTGTTTTTTTTCCTTGTTTTTTCTTGTGTTATACAGTATTTGGTGATTAATCGTTGCTGCTTGAGAGGTGAAGAAGTTGTTTAGTTCATTAATGGGCTTTTCCAGGAAAGTGTGTTTACCTGTACCTAACGCGACCACTCTTTGCTAAGGTGTCCTGTTGTAGCTGTCTTTCCTGCCTCTCTTGTTAGTAAAGCTACGGAGTTGCCTTCTAAATTATACACACTTAGCTAACTATGATAAAAAAAAAATAGCTTCACATACAAAATCTAACTTCTAGCGAGCATTTAGACTCAATAATACAATAAACAACATGCAGACAACATCCACTACACACAAATAGATAGACTAGATAGTGTATTGACTACAGTGGACAGGAATATCAATCTTAACATTCAAAAATACTCGTAACCCAATATATAAACTGATTAAGAAAAACACTAAAAATATTCTGTAATGCAAAGAAAAAAAGAACAGCTCACAAACAAAGAGTCTAAATAGTTTATTGACAAGAGTGCACAGAAGCCTCAATCTTAACATCCAATAAACAATCGCAGCCCAATAAAAACAAATAGATTAAGAAAAACACCAACAATATTCTGTGAACCAAAGAACAGAAAACAACACCCACATAGAGAGTCTAGATAGCCGATTTCATACAGCTTCAGATACATATATTGGGATTAAAATAGTAAAGACTCTGGTCATTAATCTTCTGACCTCCATAGACCCTTCCTAATGCAAATAAAATCGTCTAATCACACCCAAAAATCAAGGAAAAAAAACCTTAGTGTTAAAGTGATTAATATCCAAAAGCAATCGTAATACAATATACAAACAGATTTAATAGAGCACCAAAAATATTCTGCAATCCAAAGAGAAGAAAAGAACAACACACATACGCGCACTTGTTCTTTCCTCCCCCAGCAGCCGAGGTACCGGAGCGCCGTGGATGTGCGCCACGTCAGGGAGGAGGAAGGAGTGCGGCGTGGAGGCGAGCAAAACACCTGACGAAGTAGGAATGTCTGTGTTGGAGAAGACGAATGGTTCACCTGCCCAAGCCACCTGTCTCTCTGTGCTGGACGACACGCAGAACCAGGTGAGAGAGAGAGAGAGAGAGAGAGAGAGAGAGAGAGAGAGAGAGAGAGAGAGAGAGAGAGAGAGAGAGAGTGTTGTTGTTCTTGTTGTTGTTGTTGTTGTTGTTATTGATGTTATTATTGTTTATTTTCCTCCAGACATAACATTTTGAAATTTGACTTTATGTTTTTTCGTCATGTTTTGGTTTATTTCGTTTGTTTTCTTTATAAATAATGTGAATTTTCAGTAGAATCTCTCTTTTCATCGGCTGATTGTTAATTCATAAAGAGAAAACAAAGAGAACGAGGATGTATGTGAGGGGAGATGGTGATAAATATAACCAGAAAACGAAAAATAGAGAGGGGATCCAAATAAATGCCAGGCACGGTTAAGTTTATGTGATAGAATATAGATAGACAAAAATTGGGAAAAAATGATAAGCTGTAAGAAAAAAAAATAAATAAGAAAGATAGCAAAATAAAAAAAAGTTGAAGCTTAAGCAACAAAACAGCTACTACTACTACTACTATTACTACTACCATTTCTGCTACTACTACTACTACTACTACTACAATAATAATAACAACAACAACAACAACATCTACTACTACTACTACTACTACTACAATAATAACAACAACAACAACAACAACTACTACTACTACTACTACTCCTCCTCCTCCTCCTCCTCCTCCTCCTCCTCCTCCTCACTCAATCAACTCACAACAACTCACCACCACTCACCACCACCTCACCTCCACCACTGCTCACCTGCACACTGCACCACTGCAACTGCACCAACCACCACTACTGCAACTGCTGCTACAACAACACAACAACAACAACAACAACAACAACTGCACCACTGAACAACACTGCTCACCACAACATCATCAGCTCCTCATCATCATCATCAACACTGACAACAACAACAACAACAACAACAACAACAACAACTGCAACAACAACAACAACTGCTACTGCACTGCTGCTGCTACTGCTGCTGCTGCTGCAACTACTACAACTGCTACTACTACTGATGACACACTGACAACAACAACTGACTACTGCTGCTCATCATCATCATCATCATCATCATCATCATCATCATCATCATCATCATCATCATCATCATCATCATCATCCTCCTCCTCCTCCTCCTCCTCCTGCTGCTGCTGCTGCTGCTGCTGCTGCTACTACTACTGCTACTACTGCTACTGCTACTACTGCTACTGCTACTGCTCTGCTACTGCTGCTGCTGCTACTGCTGCTGCTGCTGCTGCTGCTACTGCTGCTGCTGCTGCACTGCACACTGCTACTGCTACTGCTGCTGCTACTGCTGCTGCTGCTACTGCTGCTGCAACAGCAGCTAACCAGCAACAACTACTGCTGCTGCAACTACTGCTGCACTGCTGCTGCTGCTGCTGCTGCTGCTGCTGCTACTGCTACTGCAACTACTACTACTACTAAAATTAAACAACAACAACAACAGCAACAACTACTACTACCACTACTACTACTACTACTACTACTACTACTACTACTACCACAACAACAACAATAATAACAACAACAACAACTATTACTACTACTACTACTACTACTACTACTACTACTACTACTACTATCACTGCAACAAATACTGTTTGGTCTTGGTCGTAAACGTGCACATTTTTCTCTCTACCCTTTCCGTGGCAGGTCAGAAAATAAAAACACTTGAAAATATTGTCCATTTCATTACCTGTCTCTATAAAAGTCAATGGGGAATGAGATCCAGTCACGTTGGTCAATTTAGTAATGGAGGAGCCTGGTGTTTTTGTCTCCTAATGGTGATTGGGTAGATTCGAATGGCCTTCCGTGACTTTTTAAGGACTTTGGTGATTTTTCTTAATGTTTGAATAGTTTTGAAGACTGTAAGGTGTTTTGTTCTCTCTATTTATATAAACGAATACTTTGTTGAGTCTTTTTTTTTCTTTGTGTGTGAATGGGATGGTCGTATTAGCACTAAAGATCACCAGGAACTTTTAACATAGTATATTAAAAGTTTATATGACTCATTAAAACTATTACTTAAGTCACAAAAAACACCTCTTCGGTACCAGGACGCATTTTTCATGTTCATTCTGGTTAATATATAGTGATTTTACACAGCTTCAGAAACTTACATAGGCATTAAAATAGTGACCATTAATCTTCTGACGTCTATAAACCCTTCCTAATGCAAACAAAATCGTCTAATTACACCCAAAACTCAAGGTAAAAATTGTGTCTCAGTATTGAAGGGGTTAAAAACACCAACAACTTTCAGTACACCTTTAGAAACTCCACACTCATTCACAAATTACAACTAAGATCGTGAAAATAACCTTGGAAACTCAAAATAACTCACAAAAACACTCGCTCTCATTGAAAAATCTTAATTGAAGCTAAACAGTGTATCGAACCTAAAGACAAGCTAACTAAACGTAGAAATTTGAGGAGAGAGTAAGTAATATATACCTGTGCATTCATAACTTCCCACGATGATATTAACTCGAGTTAGGAAAGACAATTGTATGATACGATATACTGAAAGAATAAAACTGGCAGAGTAAAAGGAAAGCAAGCGGTGAGAGGGCAACAAATGGGCCCCAAAACTCTTTCCTAAACCTGCCACACTGAAAACTGCCTGGCGTGAGAGGCTGGTGTGGAGGTGAGGAGCGAAAAATAGAGTTTATTGTTATGCCGGATGTTTTAAATCTACCTCTTGACCCCCTCCTCGTCTCTCTCTCTCTCTCTCTCTCTCTCTCTCTCTCTCTCTCTCTCTCTCTCTCTCTCTCTCTCTCTCTTCCATTAGTTTATCCTCCATGCTATTCTTCTTTCCTTATGTCATCTATTTTTTTTTATTTGTCTGTCTGTCTTTATATAAACAAGACAATTCAATACAGATGTCAGAATTACAAGGTTTTTTCTTACTAAATAACTGACTCAACATTTTTTATCCTTTTTCTCATTATTCTTTTCCTTCGTTTTCTTCTTTGCCCTCATTTTTTCAACACCGTCTCCTGAACCTCCTTCTATATCCTGCTCTCCTCTCTCTCTCTCTCTCTCTCTCTCTCTCTCTCTCTCTCTCTCTCTCTCTCTCTCTCTCTCTCTCTCTCTCTCTCTCTCTCTCTCTCTCTCTCTCTCTCTCTCTCTCTCTCTCTCTCTCTCTCTCTCTCTCTCTCTCTCTCTCTCTCTCTCTCTCTCTCTCTCTCTCTCTCTCCCTTCTCTTCCATAAACCCTCTCCTACCTGTATTGTATTTACACTCCCCGTTCTTCAAAGGGTATCCATTGTAGCGAGATGGTTCATATAGAGGATGGCTGCACCACACAGGAGAGGCTGCGACCCATCATCATACGACTCTAACTCCCTTCCTCCTTCCCCCTACTCGCCTTCCTGTTTCTCGTCACTTGTGGTTGCTTCTCATTACATGGCCTCTAGTCCCAAACGCTTTGTTCTCTCATCATTCTATTTTCTAAAGCCACAGAGATGGTTAGCCGGGGTTCTGTAGAGTATAAATCTTGTTAATCTGTTGTATGTTTGTTTGTGTTGTTTTCTTCTTAGTTGTAGCTGTTTTTCTCTCTAAATTTGTCTTCTGAAACACTGCTCTCTCATCATGACTGTTTTCAGAGGCCACAGAAATAATTAGCCAGGTCTTCAAGAGTTTTTCTGTGGTAATAGTGAAGAAATCTTGTTAATCTATCATGTGTTTCCTTGTTTTTTCTCAGTTGCGGTTGCTTCTCTTTTTATATCCGAATTCCTTGTCCTTTTACGATTTCACTAAGAACAGCAAAATCACCTATTGCTCTCTAGAACACCACCTGTTTTGTTATTATCTTTCTTTCCTCATTGTTCTGAAAATCTTAATAACTAAACCATTTAACAACACTATTTACGATTTTACTTATAAAAACACAACTATTAACACCAAAATACACCTAATAACACTAAAACATCTCTAACAACACCAAAACAATCTAATGCTAACTAAAATACCCCGCGTTTATTTTCGATCCTCCTATTCTCACTGTCCTAATAGTTTCAACAACACTATTTACGATTCCACTTACAAAAACACAACTTATAACACCAACACAATCTAATACTAACTAAAATACCACGCGTTTAGTCTTGATCTGCCTTGCCTAACTGTTTTAAAAGTCTCATCTATTCCCTAACGTGAACAAGCAGGACGCAACGCTCCCCTATTTTCCACTGCCAGGGTACTCAAGGAAGGGCGTAGCAGCTTAAGGCGTTTGCTGTATTGGCCTAACGCGGGGAGTGAAGATGTAAAGGTCCCGAGTAGCCACTTTGAAACAACTCCCCCTGTAAGCTTAGGGCTCCATCTTATTTTCTTCGCATGTTTCCTTGTCTCGTTTGCTTCTTCGTCTTCTTCGTCTTATTCGTCTCTTTATTTTGCCACATTTTTTTCTTTTATTATTTTCTTTTGTTTCTTTCCTTCTCTTTTTCGTTTTCCTTCTCGTTTTTCCTATTTCATTTTCTGTTTTGCTTTTCTTCTTCTTTTGCTTTCTCTTTGTGTTCTTCGTCTTATTTTATTATCATTGTTATTGTTATTGTTATTATTATTATTATTATTATTATTATTATTATTATTATTATTATTATCATTATCATTATTATCATTATTATTGCTACTATTGATGTTGTTCTTGCTTTTGTTATCATTCTTCTCCTCCTCCTCCTCCTCCTCCTGCTCCTCCTCCAGATTTTCTTTCTCCTCAAATGTTTGTATGTTTCTCTTTGTTCTCCTCCTCCTCCTCTCTTCTTCTTCCTCCTCCTCCTCCTCCTCCTCCTCCTCCTCCTCCTCCTCCTCCTCCTCCTCCTCCTCCTCCTCTATTATACTGCTTCCTCCTTTCCTCCTGGTAGCGATATTGACCGTGTGGCCATTAGAGCGAGCGAGCCAGCGAGAGAGAGAGAGAGAGAGAGAGAGAGAGAGAGAGAGAGAGAGAGAGAGAGAGAGAGAGAGAGAGAGAGGTTCCATTCTTCAAAGTTCCTGTCATAATCACGTGACTCACCTCTTGACACAGGTAATACAATGTTATTCAGTCTGACCACGCGTCATCCACACCTGCCAGATTGTTAATTAAGTCATCGTTTGTCTGCTCACTCCTGTTCCTCAGTTGTTATTGTTCCTTAGGTGTATTGCAGTCTGTTCCCTTGTCTTTGTTTTTCTTGTTATTGTTGTTGTTTTATTTTTTTCTTATTTATATTTTAGTAGTGTTTAGCAATTCGTGTTTTTTATTTTATTTACTGTGTTTTGTTCCGAGTTGTTATTGTTCCTTAGGTGTATTGCAGTTTGTTCCCTTGTCTTTGTTTTTCTTGTTATTGTTGTTGTTTTTATTTTTCTTATATTTTTAGAAGTGTTTGGTAATTCGTGTTTTTTTTTTTATTAGTCTTGTTTTTTTTTCGTTTTTTTTTTTCTTGAGATTATGTTTATTGCAGTTTGTTCCCTTGTCTTTTTTTTTGTTCTATTTATTGATGTTTTATTTTTTTTTCTTATTTTTTTTTAGTAGTGTTTGGTAATTCGTGTTTTTTTTATTACTGTCTTGTTTTGTTTTTTTTTTTTGGGTTGTTTTCTTGAGATTTTTCATGTAATGTTATTTTTTATTGATTCTCGTTTTGTTTTCCTTTTTTTTTAAATGAGATATATTTTTTTCATCTTTCGTTTTGTAATGCTATGTCAAAATCTAATATCATGGGCCATAGTTTTCTCTCTCTCTCTCTCTCTCTCTCTCTCTCTCTCTCTCTCTCTCTCTCTCTCTCTCTCTCTCTCTCTCTCTCTCTCTCTCTCTCTCTCTCTCTCTCTCTCTCTCTCTCTCTCTCTCTCTCTCTCTCTCTCTCTCTCTCTCTCTCTCTCTCTCTCTCTCTCTCTCTCTCTCTCTCTCTCTCTCTCTCTCTCTGTGTGTGTGTGTGTGTGTGTGTGTGTGTGTAAACAATCTTTTTATAGTTTATTAACAATATAAATTCTAAACTATTGATTTACTAAAGACAAACAAGAAGAGAAAAAAACAAAGGTGAATAGAAGGGAAGAATGACGAGAGAGAGAGAGAGAGAGAGAGAGAGAGAGAGAGAGAGAGAGAGAGAGTGACGTGGGAAGAAAGTGCAGGAGACAGGGTCGGACAGAAAGGGTGAGATAAGAGTGTATTCAATTAATTAAGGTAAAATGAAGCAACAAACACGACCGACAAACACACCTACGTACACTGTCCCACACACACACACACACACACACACACACACACACACACACACACACACACACACACACACACACACACACACACACACACACACACACACACACACACACACACACACACACACACACACACACACACACACACACACACACACAGCTCTTTTTATACCTACAAGGTCTCATAAGTCTCTCTCTCTCTCTCTCTCTCTCTCTCTCTCTCTCTCTCTCTCTCTCTCTCTCTCTCTCTCTCTCTCTCTCTCTCTCTCTCTCTCTCTCTCTCTCTCTCTCTCTCTCTCTCTCTCTCTCTCTCTCTCTCTCTCTCTCTCTCTCTCTCTCTCTCTCTCTCTCTCTCTCTCTCTCTCTCTCTCTCTCTCTCTCTCTCTCTCTCTCTCTCTCTCTCTCTCTCTCTCTCTCTCTCTCTCTCTCTCTCTCTCTCTCTCTCTCTCTCTCTCTCTCTCTCTCTCTCTCTCTCTCTCTCTCTCTCTCTCTCTCTCTCTCTCTCTCTCTCTCTCTCTCTCTCTCTCTCTCTCTCTCATTGTATGCCACAACATGCTCTGCTGATCCTCCTCTCATCCTTTATGATCCCATGCTTGTTGACACTCTTGGGTGACCTCCTCGTCTTCCTCCTCGTCCTCCTCCTCTTCCTCCTCTTCTTCTTCCTCCTCCTCCTTCTCTTCCATCTCCTCCTCCTCTTCCTCCTCCTTCTTCATTGTTTTGTATTGTAATTTGATTGCTATGTCAAAATCTAATATCATGGGCGATAGTTCTCTCTCTCTCTCTCTCTCTCTCTCTCTCTCTCTCTCTCTCTCTCTCTCTCTCTCTCTCTCTCTCTCTCTCTCTCTCTCTCTCTCTCTCTCTCTCTCTCTCTCTCTCTCTCTCTCTCTCTCTCTCTCTCTCTCTCTCTCTCTCTCTCTCTCTTTCTCTATTCTTTATTCTTAAATTCATTTCCTTGCTCTAATTAGCTTTGTCCTTTCATTCACTTTCCTATTTTTCTTTTTTTTTTCCATTTTTTTCTTTTTTGTCCTTGTGTGTTTCTTCCCTGTCTTTATTCTATTTTCCTCTTTGTTTCGTTTTTTTTTCACTTTTGTTGGCTTCATGTGTTAGTTTCAGTAGCTTTCACGTCTTGTTCAGAGTATATTTTTTTTCATCTTTCGTTTCGTAGTGCTATGTCAAAATCTAATATCTTGGGCCATAGTTCTCTCTCTCTCTCTCTCTCTCTCTCTCTCTCTCTCTCTCTCTCTCTCTGTGTAATTCACCTCGGTCGTCTACTGGTCACCTAGCCAGTCTTCCCCATTACGGAGTGAGCTCTCTCTTATTATTGTCTTTTTTATCTTCATTATTCATTTTCTTTAAAACAAGAGAGGCGGACGAAGAACAAAAACAAAAAGGAAAAAGAATCAGAAAAAAAAAATCAGTCGTTAATTGTTTACTACTAATGATGTCTCTTTTGTGCTCATTGTTACTGTGTTATTATCCTCTTTATTTTTTACACTCCTCCTTCTCCCCGTCCTCTTCCTCCTCCTCCTCCTCCTCCTCCTCCTCCTCCTCCTCCTCCTCCTCCTCCTCCTCCTCCTCCTCCTCCTCCTCCTCCTCCTCCTCCTCTTCCTTTTCCTCCTCCTCATCTTAATAGAAAACGGATGCTGGATGAATTTCTGGTCTGTGTGTGTGTGTGTGTGTGTGTGTGTGTGTGTGTGTGTGTGTGTGTGCCCATGTGGTTGAATTATTCATTAGCTCCAAAAGCTGATTATCGAGAAAGTAAATGGCGCTAATTTCACTTAATTAGGCTTATTGGCATAAAAAAGAGAGAGAGAGAGAGAGAGAGAGAGAGAGAGAGAGAGAGACAGATAGACAGACAGACAGACACAAACACACAGAGAGAGAGAGAGAGAGAGAGAGAGAGAGAGAGAGAGAGAGAGAGAGAGGGCCACGCACCAGACACCTTCCAGCCACTGCAGCACAGGCGGGATGTGGCGGGGCTTTGTGACATGTTCAAAGCTCAGGCACTGCACACCCCTCACCTCGCTACTCTGCGCCTACGCAATCGGCAGAAAACTCTGAGCACCCACACACGGTGGCTGTACCGTTCAGCAGGACTGAGCATAATATACGCTCCTTCCTGCCACGGTACAGTCGCCTGTGGAACCAGATGGTGCTCAGCAAGGACCTGCACCGCTCCACCTCCCTGCACACCTTCAAGTGCCGAACGAACGAGTGGCTCGCCGATCAGCAGTAGCTGACACGTTATATCAAGGACTCATTCATTGTGTCTGTACCACATTACACTGTAAACATCATTATACTATTATTTTTTGTAGACATAGCCATAGAGAGCCCTACGCTCGTAATGACTAGGGCTTTGGCATGTGTATTATATCTATTGTTTGAATAAAAATAAAAAAGAGAGAGAGAGAGAGAATCGCAATAAGCTTCTTCAATTGCTGAGAAAAGAATCAGAGTGAGAAACGCGTAAAGAGAGAGAGAGAGAGAGAGAGAGAGAGAGAGAGAGAGAGAGAGAGAGAGAGAGAAAGCAAGGGAAATAAAGAAGAGGATAAGATGGAAGGGAAGCTGAGGAGGAAGAGAAGGGATAAGAGGAACCATCATTAGCGCATCCAGACAATTATGAACGTGAAGGCGAGGGAATACCTGTCATATTTCCCATAACTCTCATCATCTTCTCATATCTATCACTTTTATCCTCTTACCCACCCTCCACATCTCACCAGCTCCTCTCACTGTCTCTTCGCATCATCAGTGACCCGTGATCCATTTGCAACACTCAAAACACCTCACTTCACTTCACCATATGAAAGTGTTGCCATTCTTGTAACACACCGTTATCGTAGTTTTTGTTGTATTTTTCCTTCTTTCTTTCAATTTTTTTTCTTCTTTCTCTTTTCTTGTTCTTTTTTTCATTTTTTTCTCTTTTTTCTACCTTTCTCTCCTCCTTTTCCTTCTCCCTCCAACCTCTTTCTTCCTTTTCTCTTTTTGTCTCGTAACTCTTTTCCTCTTATCTCTTCCTTCTTTCTTCCTTTTCTTCTTCTCTTTCTCTTTTACCTCTCTTTTCCTCTTCCTCTTCTCTCTCTTAACTCTCTCTTCCTCTTCTCTTCTTCTTGCTTTTTCTTCCTCTTATTTTTCTCTTCTAGTTCTCTCTCCTCTTTTTTTCTCTCCTAATTTTTTATTCCTCTTCTCTCATCCTTCTTGCTTCCTCTTCTTTTTCTCTTTCTTTCTTAGCTCTCTTTTCCTCTTCCTTTTCTCTCGTAACTCTTTCTTCCTGTTCTCTTTTCCTTTTTATTCCTTTTCCTATTCTCTTTCTCTTTTACATCTTTTTTCTCTTCTTTCTCTTAACTCTTTCTTTCTCTTCTCTCTTCTCTATTGCTTCCTCTTCCTATTCTCTTTCTCTTTCAGCTCTCTTCTTTCTTTTCTCGTTATTCTTTCTTCCTCTTATCTCTCTTCCTTTTTGCTTTCTTTTCCTCTTATTTCTCTCATTTAATTCTTTCTTCTTCTTCTTCTCTCTTCCTTATTTGCTTTCTCTTCCTATTCTCTTTCTCTTTCAGCTTTCTTCTTTCTCTCGTTATTCTTTCCTCCTCTTTTCTCTCTTCCTTCTTACTTCCTCTTCTTCTTCTTTCTCTCTCTTAACTCTTTCTTCCTCTTCTGTCTTCCTTTTTGCTTCTCTTCCTATTCTCTTTCTCTTCTAGCTCTTCTTCTTCTTCTCTCGTTTCTTTTTCCTTCTCTTCTCTCTCTTCCTTCTTGCTTCCTCTTCCTCTTCTTTCTCTCTCTTAACTCTTTCTTCCTCTTCTCTCTTTCTTTTTTGCCTCCTCTTCCTATTCTCTTTCTCTCTATCTCTCTCTTCCTTCACTTTTTTATCTTCCTATCTCTTTCTTCCTTTTCTTCTGATTCCTTAAAAACATCCACATTTGCCATCGTTTTCTGTAACACGCCAATATCACTTTCCCCTCATCCTCACATCCACTATCTAGTCTGCAAATTGTTCTCTGTCTTTGTTTCATGCCCTCTATCTTCCCTCTCTCTTTTCGTGTGCGTCTGTATCTCTCCACTTCATCTTTATTCTTTTTCTTTTGTTTCGTCTTGACTCAGCTCCCTTCGTTTCTAAGACGATGGAGTAAAACATTCGTCCTCTTTTTTTCTTTTCTTTTTTTTTGGCGGGGGTTAAGTTTCGTTCATTAAAAGTCTTCCTGTGTTGGAGCTTCACGTGTTCTTGTCTCCCGTTTCGTCCATCGTTCATTTTGTCTCGATTTTATTTTCATTTTAACCTCTGTTCCTTACGTTTCCCAGGTGATGAAGTAACGCTTGCCTCTTTCTTCTCCTCTTTCCCACAATTCCTTCACTAACACATTTTCTTGTGGTGGAGATTCACGTATCCCTTTCTCCCTTACCTTCCCTCTTGACTTTCCCTTTATGCTTCAGATGCTTAGTAACACGCTTCTTTCTTGGCTTCTTTCTAGGTTTCCTTCACCACGAGTCTCGCCGTGGTGGAACTGCAGCCGCCCCCAGATTCCACCTCCGTCACTTCGCCCCTGCAGGAAGCGACTGTCCTCTGCAATCACCAGACACCGCCCGAGGGAGGTGACAAAGCGTGCGTGCTCCTGCTCCAGCCTCTCTCCAGCGTCAACCACGGCCCGGCTGACCACGAGGACCAGGGGATGAAGACTCACTTAGACGATCAAGAATGTGACTCGGTGCTCGATATCCCGCCGCCCTCCACGATTATCTACGATGCTGGGGACTCGTGTGAGGGCTCCCCGCTGCTGCCCCAAGGGGCTTCTCCCTCCCTCCCCGCCCTGACGGAGAGTACTTTCTAAGGACTGTAAAGTATCGCGTAAATCTCCCTCGTGTGGTCCTCTTCCCGGTATGTTAATGGAGACGAACTATATGTAACCCTCTGTGTTGTGATTGTGTTTAGTGTGTTAAGAAATTAAGGATCCCAGGAACCTCTAGTGTTCCTGCAAATACTCTTGTTGTGCTCTCCGATCCTCTTAACGTGACTTGAGCAGCGGTTCAGATAGCTTATGTGAAGGGATGCTTTGATATTGATGTTTACTCCCTTTTTTTTCTCTTGAACACTTAGTCACCTGAACGCTGCTTCACCTGAACTGTGAGATCCGAGTACCAGACACCGCTACCTTTCCTGATTCACCTGTACATTGCGTCTCCAAGGTACTGACTCACGTGAACTTATTTGCATTTGTACTTAGAGACGTGGGAACTTCATGGACGAAGAAAAGTGAAAGGTGAAAAGTGCCCATCGTTCTACTGGTGTGTTGTGTGAACCAAGGAGACACGAGGGCTTTGGATAAGAAAGTAAAAATGTGATTGAAAGTTGTAATTTAACAGGACAATGGAACTAAAGCGCAAGATATGTAAGGTGCATAGTGGTTTATTTTATTTGTTTATCCATTTTTTTACCCATCATGTATAAAGAAACTAACTCAAGATCATCATCAATCTGTCCTGTTCTACCATAGATAAGTAAACATGGGACAGAAAGTTGATACCTAACAAGACTCGATTTGTGAGCCAGTAGTTTATGAGACACAAAATTGATTCCTACTGTCTTTTTTTCTAACAATGCAGATAACTGATATACTGCTTTAATCCCTTCAGTACTGAGGCGAATTCTTACCTTGATTTTTGGGTATGATTTGACGATTTATGTACATTAGGAAGGGTGTAAGGAGGTCGAAAGATTAATGACTAGAATCTTTACTATTCTAATCGCAACATATGGTTCTGAAGCTGTATAAAGTCGTCAAGTAGTAACCAAAATGAATATGAAAACGCGTCCTGGTGCTGAAGAGAATAAATATACACAAAGATGAGCAGTCCCTTCAACACATCAGTACATTATAAGACACAAAATGCATCCCTACTCTGTCTTTCTCTTCTGTATCAATGCAAACATTTCTTTTTTCAATGCTTTGAATGTAAACAAAGATGAGCATAATTGTAATGGCTTAATCTAGTCACACGTCATGTCAGTGCTTTCACAAATCAAACATTAGTCTAGTCTAACTTTTATCAGTAACTCTTGACCGTCCGTATCGTTGGAGGTACTGAAGCTCTGCCAGGATGATGATGGAAGCGAACATTTTGGAATAGTGTTGGTCAGTACTCCTTGTCTCCCGCTGCTGATATTGTGTGTATTAAGTGGTTCGTATTAAGATGAACTAGAGTATTGTATTGTGAACTCTTCTTCGTAATACAGTGACTGGCAAACGGTGAAAAAATAGAGAAAAAGAAAAATGAAAGAAAATGCATAACGCCATTCTGTAAAAGAAAAAAAAACAAGGAAAGATCTAAACGAATTGCTATTTTTTTTTTTTTTAATGGAAAGTAAAGTGAAGGAAGAGTCGTGAAATTTAGTTTTGATGTAATAGAAACACTTATCTGAGAGATACTTTTGGTTGAAGAAAAGGAAGAAATTAAACAAATACTCATACAATAATACCACTCCTAGAAATAGGAATCCAAAAGTAATCCCAGTTTTTATAGATAGACAGTCATTTTTTGCCAGCGTAACCAATCATGGTTTTATAGTCCATGTGGTATTCATTATAGGGCAAAGCAAAACGTGGATACGAACTGAGCGGTGGTGCGGAGCCAATTACAACTTGCCTGTGCAGTGATCAATGCAAGTGGATGAGTAATGTGCAGCGCGTGTGGGTAAAGTGTTTGCGTTGCCAGGAGATCGATACGGAGCTGCCTAACGAGACCATCAATGCCTGACACTTCAGAGCAACACCCGCCCACTGACGTGACAGCCCCGGGAATTCTGGCAGTGTTTGGGGTGGGAAGAAAACGAGGAATCAGTGTCAGTGATGAAAGAAAATGGGATTACAGGGATAAGATAAAGAAATGTGAGTGATCAAATGAAATGAATGAATGCAAGGATTATTTTATGTACGTAGAATGGTAAATGAGGAACAACTGCAGTGCTTGTCTTATAGAATAGAAAGTGAAAGGATGAGTTTATAATTGTGTAGTGGAATATGAAAAAAAAAAAAAATGGAAGATCAAATGACGAATGGTAGAAAGCAATGTAATACAGGAAAACTCTTGAATGAAAACGAGGAGAACATATGTGAGTGATTAGGAAAATAAAGTAGAAAGAAAAACAACACCTGCAACAAAAAAAAAAAAACATTAAAGAAAGAAACTAGAAAATTATATATAAGTCACCAGAAAATAAAATGAATGAGAGAAAGTCAGACTATGAACCTAAATAATACATACAGTGATTCTTTTTAACTATAATTGAATCTTGGGTTTGTTTTCACTTTTTTTAACATATACAGTTTTCTTTCTCATTTCCTTCAAGTATTTATTCTTTTTATGATTCTAGTACAATTTGTATCATTTATCATTTTACTACTACTACTACTACTACTACTACTACTACTACTACTACTACTACTACTACTTGGCGTCGGTCACTCGGGTCACGGACTAAACTATCTCGGATCAAAATGAAGCAGGACTCGAGATAAGAGTTAGTGTGTGATTCGGCGACGCTCTTCCTCATCCAGCGCCTTCCCTTCACCCTCTCTGACTCCTTCCTACCCAAGCGTGACGGCGAAAGTTGAGTCAAGTAGCCCTTTTATTATTTTTTCTCCTCCCATTTGTTTTTCCAGGTCACGAAGTTTATTTAGTAAGTTTTTTTTATATGAGTTTCTTTCTTCGACTTTTTCCCCCATACATGTTCCTTTTTCCTCAATTGTCGTGAAGAATTTGTGAAGTCTGTGCGTTATTTATTCATTCATCTGTTCATTCATATACGTAAGTGTAAAGAGAAACTCAGCTTTATTCTCTATTTCATTCCTGGCGTATCGAGGGTAAGAAATTTAGTCAGTCTATTGAACTTACTCTAAATATTACAATCAAAAGGCAAGAAGGCAAGAATTGAAAAGCTGGACCGTGTGTTGGTTCAGGTTTCAGGAGCTGCCTTCCATGGATCAACAAGTCTTCTGTGGCCTTATTTATTTTCCCTCGTGTTCTTTTTTCCCCTTCAATACTGAGACGCATTTTTACCTTGAGTTTTAGGTATGATCAGGCTATTAGGAGGGGTCTATGGAGGTCAAAAGAATAATGGCCAGTGTCTGCTATTCTAATCTCAACTTGTGTTTCTGAAGCTGTATGAAATCGCCAAATAGTAACCGGAATGAATATGGAAACACGTCCTGGTACTGAAGGGATAAATAGTTTCTTTTTTGAATTTATAAGCAGTGTTTTCTTGTTTTGTATTTTTTTAATTTAATTCTCGACTTTTTTTAGTAGTATTTCTACTCTATTTTTTTTACATTATAAAAATTTCTCCTTCTGAATTATTAATCAGTATAATTATTTATTCTTTAGCTTTATTTTATTTGTTCTTTATGATTCCTTTTCTTGAATTTGTAATCAGTGTAACCATTTCCACTCACCTCATTTCCCTACGCTGTTATAAAAATCACTCTCTCGAAGCGTTGTTTCTGTAAGCTAACTAGCAGTCTGAAGGCGAGATACTGTTGCATCAATGTAAACAGCGTATCCTTTTCTCGGGCAAACAGTCAATCAAATAAGGAAGTCAGCAGGTGAGGTACTGTAGCGTCAGATTCATCGGTGTAGTTTTGCTCGAACTTAGTTATTTAATCAAACGAGGCAGTGGACACATGAAGTACTGCAGCGTCAGTCTAATCAATGTAGTTGTCTTCGAATCAAATTAATCAGTGAGCAGGAGAGACTTTGTAGCTCCAGTGACGTTAGGTAATGTAAATACAGTGTAGGTTCCTGTCATGTGCTTCGAGGTACCAAGGAGTTTGGTACTCGAGTGGCTGCGTGACTTTCTGTTTAGGAGCGATTTTTTTTCCTCGTCTTTCACTCTAAATTAAGAAAATAAGTGGACGTAGAGAGAGAGAGCTGTCTCTTCATAATTCTTGGCGTTGTGTCTGAAATCTGAGTAAGAATAGAAGCACCTACGAATGTTAAGATGAGTTATGATTTTTTTGTCATGTTATGTTTACGTAACTGTCGATTAATCCTGCACGGGACAAGAAATTCACGTCCATCTATTCAAATCCACATTCAATCTACATCAGTTTAATTAGATCATAGGAAGTAGAATGAATTTACTTACTGATCGATTATAAGGATTCTAATGACTTTTCTCCAATGTTTCACCTATCATTCATCATCTCTCAAACTCCATTAAGGGAAAAAACGCTTTGTTCCCGTGAAATTCAGTATTCATTTCACTTAAAGAGTCTTGCCAGAGAAAACGGGAATCAGAATCTCGTCAGTCCGGCAGATGCTGAACGAACACAAAACAGATTCCCAAAAGTTTCCCGCCGCTGCTAATGTAATTCTCGCCTTCACGCACGAGGCAGAAACACCTGCAGACTGTGTGCGGGCTGGCGGTGCGAGGAAGCGCGGCACAGATGACTGGGAGGGACGAGAGTGGAGCATAATGACGCCTGGACCAGCTGTGGACACATTTCCCGGCGCGGATGTTGTAAATTCACATGTTGGCTGAGAAAGTTTCCGTGTCTTGGTGCTCGCCTTGCTTCCTTCTCGAGTTTGCAAAGAAAACGGGCGCGTGTATCCAGGACACACTCAGGAAATTCCGAGGTCGTTGTCTTGAGATCCAGATTTTTGGCGCTGATTTTATGCTAATCGTTACGTCCAAGGAGAGAGAAGGAAGAGGAGGCGTCCGATCCTGCTCCACACACCACAGAACACGCTGGGACACTGTGTAATGGACCCGTTTCTCTCGTAGCTTTTGTGTTCCTGTTCCAGTAACGTGTGCGAGGAATGGATGGTTCGTTTATTGCTCCACGTGAACTGTACCGCAGATCGACTGTGTTTTAGGGGATATGTGTCACGTTTTACCAGTCGTAGTGTAACCATATCTATGTAACGTGTGAACATGTACATACTGAGACATAGTAATAGATATATTTTCATTTGTATCTATTGGTAATGTGCTAATACGCGAGGCTCATGAACTAACCACACCCCGTTAGTCCATTATCCTTCCCGGTATGTGTCGCAGTACTGTCCAGCCAACAGGGTACTGCGTGGCGCGGCTGTGCGGGTGTCCACTGCCTCACGTGGGGCCACCATCACACCACACACTCATCATGCTTATACTTTGGCCTGTATTCAGAAACTCTTTGCTCTCTCACCATGATTATTTTCAAAGGCCACAGAAGTAATTAGCCGAGTTTTCAAGACTATTTCTCTGTTGGATGTAGATATTTTTTGTTTATCTGTCACTTAAACGGTAAAGCTTCCCTTAATAACCCGTGTGACTTCAGCTAGAGTCTTTTGAAAGCAGTCGTGGTGCGTCGCAGAAGTGTTTCACCATGTGGTATTTGTCGCTTTCCGGAAATATGTGTTGTAATTACGAAAAAAAAAAAGCAAAAAGCTCTGAACATATCTGGATTCCAAAGGGCGTCTGTGTTTCCTGTTATGAATCAGAGAAGGAGACGTGGTGGTCCTCTCATCCAGCCATGCCGCGGCCACGTCAGCATGCATGTTTTATGTATGTTACGGATGTTATTTTTCTAATAAAAGTATATCAATAAAAAGGCGAGATGCTTTGTGAAGGAGGAGATAGAGGGACATAAAATAAGAAATTTGGTCTGTCCTTTTCTTCTTCTCCTTCATCAAAGTTTTATTGTTCTTGCTTCCCTTCACAAGTACAAGCTGGAATTTTGACAGTATCTTTTTAGAATGTTACTAGTGTCTGACTTTCATCTCCTTGCATATTATCCTTGTGGGAACTGCCAATAATTTCTGTGTCCTTGTACATTATTAACAAACTTTCCCTTCTACCTTTTGATAAGTGCCCCCAATCAATGTTCTAAGATTCCTTGTATATTATTGCCAATATCTGACTTTCACCTCAAGTTTCCAGTCAATTTTCACAGATTTCTTGTATATTATTGCCAGTTTCTGAGCATCACCTCCTGACGGGAACTGGCAATCCATCTCGCCACACGTGCTGCTCTTCACAATCTCGTAAACCTCCGGCAAATGAGAAGAAATGTCCTCAACTTCCAGGGTAAGTTCCTCCCTCGCGGACTGCTCACAAGATCCCAAGTTGCAAAGAGACTTGATGGAAACCTTGATGGAAGAGCCTTGGGAAGTAAAATATATGCGCTACGCTTTACATAATTAATCTAAACTTTTTGTTATCTAAAATCTTGCTTACTTTTACTGTTGAGATTAGATAGAATTTTTTTGAAAAGTTATTATGAAAAAGTAATGAAAATAAATGAACTACATACGCTTTACTTTACAATAATAATTTCAACTACATTGTCACTTCAAAATCTTAACTTTTTTCACCGATGAGTATGGAAAAAAGAGGGGAAAAAAGCTTCAAGAGGAAAAGTAATGAAAAAGGAGAGAAATACATACATGATACTTGACAAAATTAAACTGTATTGTCGCTTACTTGTTCCACTGAGACCAGAAAAGAGGTATGTTGCCATTTAAAAATAAAACTTTTACTACTGACTCCATATAAAAGAAGAAGAAACAACAACAACAACAAAAAAAAAGAAGAAGAAGACTAAAAAAATTGTATACTTCTATATGTCTACCCACTCTCTCTCTCTCTCTCTCTCTCTCTCTCTCTCTCTCTCTCTCTCCTGAGCGGCAAAAGTGTTCCTCGCATTCAGTTCACCGCGAGATGGAAAAAAGGACATTGCAGTATGGAGGGAAAAAGACCCTTGGGATTTTACAGCGACAGACCGAAAGGGAAACGTTCATCCCAGGGGAGACAAAAATACGAGAGTGTGTTGACATTAAAGAACGATAGCTTGTGTACTCTCTCTCTCTCTCTCTCTCTCTCTCTCTCTCTCTCTCTCTCTCTCTCTCTCCATTTGTTTTCTCTCGTACTAGATCCACTTCTCCAATCCGTTTTATTTGCATCTCCCAGCGCCAACATTACGTCTCTCTTTCCGTTTTCTGTTGTGTTAATAGGTACAGTATTTGATTCTAACTACACTAAAACACAACACCCGTAAATTAATGATCCCATCTTTCTTTTTTACTCTCCTTCACTATTGTAGTTGATCACGCTAAACATCGATTAAGAGAACATTGTATTAGTGCATGTGTTCCACAGTATCACTGGTTAGGTAAGGAATCTCTGAACGCTGATTGGTTAGAGGAAGATGCTGGGTTTCAATCAGCCAGTCACATCAAAGAAAGCCTGAAGATGCCATGTGCTGATTGTCCGGACATTTCCTGACGGCTTCAGTGTTATTGTGAATGTGAGGGATGGTTGACGTTCCTTTGTGATCTGGACTGATTCTTTGTGTTTGGTAGCGTGGTGGTCAAGGAAGGCTGGTGACGAGGACTCAAGGAAGAACGCAGCATAGTAAGTAATGTTTAGTATTGAGTTTATGACATTTTTGTATCTAATAATTACGTATTGAGAGGGATTTCTGGTGTTAACCCCTTGAGTACCATGACGCGTTTCCATATTCATTCTACTTACTATTTGCTGATTTTATACAGCTTCAAAAACTTGTGGGGGATTAAAATAATGAAGACTGTGGGCGTTAATCTTCTGATCTCCATAGGCCCTTCCCAATGCCAATAATATAGCCTCATGATAAAAATGTGTTCCAGTATTACAGGTGTTAAAATGTATTATCCCATTTGGTGTGTTCTGGTGTAATTTGATGTATTGTGTGATGTATATATGTATCAGATGTATGATGTGTGTGATGTATATATGTTGTCCTTGGCCAATTTTCCGTCTTACATGAAAAAAACTCCTGACTGTAATTGTAGATTGTCTAACATGTCTGGCTGGCTGACTGTCTCGTTCACTCATTCGAAGCAGTTTCGGTGACTCCTTTATAACGAGTCCCTGAGAATCGCGAGACTGGTGTTATTGTTGAGGAAGATATTTGCGTGATAAAATTCCAACTTTCAAGGACAAGAGACTGAAATCTATAAAAAGAAAAGACTTGTGGTAAGTAAAAGGCAAGAGATCCTTTTGTCATATTTTTCCAGGCTCTTCACCTGCTTTTGATCATCCTTACCTGCCTTACAAATACTTGAGCACGTTAATTAATTTGCATAATTGGCTTCAGGTTGTGTGGGAAGCGTGGCAAATAAGAATATCCTCTCAACTGGGGAAGGAGGAGGCAAAGAGGTAGTCAGTGGAAGCCTTCAATGTAACCTTATCCTCTGTACATTTCTCTCCTTGAACTTAACGAAGGGAGGCGTGTTGTTTGGTTGGTTGCTCGCCCCTACCTGAAGAGTTAGGGCGATATTTTTAGATAGGGAAAGAATGAAGGAGTTTGTCACCTCGCCCTCCATTTCCATTTAAGAGGCGTCGGCAATGGCGTCACTACCATCTTACTATTCATGAGTTTGTGGGTAAGTGTGAAAAGTTTTCCATATGGCGGCTTGACTGGGAACAAACATTTCAGGGAAGCATTACCATACTCTTAACCTCTCACGTGATGGCTTGCTTAAGGGGACCTGAAAGGGTATTAACTCTCCGACTGCTGTGATGTGACACTTGCTATATATAAACTAATGTAATGATGGAGAAAATATATACCTTATGTTGGAGAGGCACCGTCCAAGACCAAGTAGATGGCTGGGTGGTGTATAGTTAGTAAAGGCAGCTCGTGTTCGAATCCTTGTCGAACCAAAGGCGTTTACAATAGTTGCCTGTTGGAAGATATAGAGATGTAGTGTTTTCCCGTTAACTGTAGCAGTGCCATATATCCTAAGCTGTTGCTGCGTCTAATGGAATAATTTTCACTTTTCCAAGAGCAACAAAAAATAAGAAAAGGCCCACTTCGGTGCCACTTCCCAGACAGAATGAGAAACAATCGCTAAAAACTTAGAGGATGAGTGTTCTGAAATTTCATAGCCACTTCATGTTTGTTTTGAATTGCACGACTTTTTTTTTCCATTTTTGTTTTTTGTGAACTTATGAAATCCTAACTTGTTGCATTTACTCGATCACCGTTAATACCACACGCGTTATTTCTAGATCTCAAACTATATGAGTGAAAATATACCCATGGGAATATGAAGGTTTGAAGTACATGTCTTATTCCTTTGTTGTTGTTGCCTCTAATCTGTCGTTGTATTTCATTGCTTCTCCGCTGTTACTACTACTGTTGCTTCTGTATCGTCACTCCATTTTGTATTCTGTCACTAGAAAGGCTGTAGGTTAAAGCGTATCGACTGCATAAGGGAACCATATGGCAGACATGTCAGCTTGTGGCCTGTCCCTGGCTGACGTTGAAGAGAAAGCACCACCAATGTCATCCAAAGGCGTGCCGTGGGTTATGATCGAACTTCCTCCATCACCATCACGAGCAAACCACTTTACCACGAAGCTACCCAGTACCCTTACTGTAACAGGCTTTTCTATCGTTTTATATACAGCATAACTTCCTGTAACCGAAGCGAAGAAGCACCGCAACCACTTTGCCACGGAGATATCCAGAGCCTGACTGTTTTAGAAGGCGTGGGGTATTGAGTAAAAGAGAAGACTTGGGTTTTTTTTTCTATCGTTCCTATCGTTTTGTATAGAGCACATAGACTAACATCCAGTAACTCAGTCGAAGTAGCAACGCCTCTAGATGGCAAGGCGAAACATCTGGAGCCTCATCAACTCACCTGCCGCAGAACTGGGAGCCACCAACTTTCTGCCTTAAAAAATAGCAAAGTGGTAATTAAACTCTCGCTCGTCCCTCCACCGTCCTGGCAGTGGTGATAATGCTTTTTCAATTTTCTTCTTCATTATTCCTTTTCTTCTTCTTCTTCTTCTTCTTCTTCTGCCAGCGTGTGATTAAAGGGTTTTGCAATTTTGGTGACTAAATGAGGAAACTGCGGGATAAAGAGCGTCTCTGTTTGTACTCGGCGTGTGGAGAAAGAAGATTTACCAAAGAATGGAAGAGGAGAGAGAGAGAGAGAGAGAGAGAGAGAGAGAGAGAGAGAGAGAGAGAGAGAGAGAGACAGACGAAGAAGGAGGAGAAAGATGAGAAGACGGACTGACGGGAAAGGGAAGATGGAAATGTCAAGGGAAGGAAGGAAATGAAGAGAGAGAGAGAGAGAGAGAGAGAGAGAGAGAGAGAGAGAGAGAGAGAATGTTTGTCAGGGTTCCCAGAGGCTCACTACCACAATTGGAGAAGCAGCCAAGTCAACACCAGCCCTTCTGATTGACTCTCTCTCTCTCTCTCTCTCTCTCTCTCTCTCTCTCTCTCTCTCTCTCTCTTCTCTCTAGGCTACTATACGGCAACGTGGGGAAGGAAACGGTGGTCTTCTTGTGTTGCAGCGTCGAGGAAATGAAAGAAGGGAAGGTTTTCTCTCTTTTTTTCTTTCCTTAGCTCAGATAATCGTCATTTGTTGTCATTTTCCGAGTGTCCCAGTAGCGAGTGAGGACAAACAGAGGGCGCTGAGCTACCGTATCATAGCGTCAATACGGGGAGAGAGAGAGAGAGAGAGAGAGAGAGAGAGAGAGAGAGAGAGACTGATACATCTATTAACCTTTATAATATACATGTCATATAAGATGTGTAGCAAATGTATCTAAAGTCCGTACAGAGAGAGAGAGAGAGAGAGAGAGAGAGAGAGAGAGAGAGAGAAGGCGTAGAAGAGTCTAAGGAGCTGAAGAGATTGTAAGCTCGCTCGCTATTTTTACGTTACAAAAGTGAAGGGAAACATTTTTTAAAAGAAGAAAATGGCGTCTTTGTTTACTATTACTATGTGTTAGTGTGCTCAGGATTCACTAGTGCCCTCTTTAGTTTAGGAACCCTTACTAACGCAACAGAAGACGGGTAGGGAAGCTTATTGTTGTAAGATAAGCTGACGGTGGGCGATGTAAGGAAAACGAGTCGGGGAAGAGGAGTAAATGAGAGAGAAAACGAGTGGTGGTGTTGGATGGGAGACTACGAGGAAATGGAATACAGACCGTGAGAAAGAGGGAGAGGGAGAGGGGTAGAGGGGAAGATAGAGAAGGAGGTGAGGAAGTGTAGTAATGAATGTGTCTAAAGAAGATGAAAAAGCCAAGGAAAAAAAAAATTAGAACTTACACCCACGTTTCTCTTCATTACAAGCCGACGACGCCTTTTGTTCATCCTCGTAACCCGAGCCTCCGTAACCCGCCACTGTTTGTTTACCCACGCCAAGAGAGGGACGCTATAGCACACTCTTTCTGTTACTTTCTATTCTCTCCCTTTATTTTCTTTCCTTCCTTTTTAGTCGTCTCAAAAGTAGCACACGTTCTTATGAAATTCTTGGCGGGAAAGTTTGAGAAATGCGAGGAATTGGTACTTTCCTCCTTAAAGTGCTTCAATAACATCATTAGTGAAGTTTGCTGTATAGATTCCCAGCCTCGTTAAAAAGAACAATCCAGAGACGTACAACTTGGAAAACTATCTCAAATGTTTCTTAATGGGTTCCAAATGTCATCTCTTCTGCCTCGAGTGGGAAGGAAAATTAGGTTAGTTAATAAGTGACCCATTAGTGCGTGTTGCCTGACGAGGGAATGGTAGCTAATTTGCCTGTTTCGTTGGTTCATTTCCCTGATTCATTTCTCAACTTCCAGTTATCCCTTCTTTGAATTGGCACTGTGTATAGAAGAACGGATTGATTTAGAATATTAATACGACGATACAGTTGTTTAGAGAGAGAGAGAGAGAGAGGTACTTATGTAGATAAAGAGAGGCAGGGAGGAATAGATACATAGGTGTAGATAGATAGAGAGAGAGAGAGAGAGAGAGAGAGAGAGAGAGATTTATCAGACATGGAGAAAAATTATCTCTCTCTCTCTCTCTCTCTCTCTCTCTCTCTCTCTCTCTCTCTCTCTCTCTCTCTCTCTATGCAATCACAAGTAAGAAAAATGCCTTCCAACTTTCCTCATTGCTGTGTGCTTTTGTTTATTAAGACGAAAGGAAGAGGCGAGTAGGAAAAAGAAGAGGAAGAGGAGAAGAAAAGGAAAAAATGCTGTTATTACGGAAATGCTGAAATTCTAAATACTTAAAAGATACAGACCTAAATTGAATGCCATGAGAATTAAATAACAAAAGCATTTCGTATTCATATTTTATCCTCTTTCCATTCCGAGTGAGCACTGAAGCACGGATTATCACTTACATAAACACTGCGACATTCCTTTCCCTTTTAGACAGTGACGATAAACACTCCACGCACGGCAGAAGTCATGAAAACACCATTAGCATTTCCTTACCTCTCCATTTCACACGCCAACGTCAAAAAAGGAAAGCAGGAGGGAGCATAAAAGAAGTCATAAGCAAGGTAAACAACAAGCCTTCATGAGATAAACGTCGAATGAGACACAACTTATCAAAAACCCAAGTTATGAAGAGGTTCCGATGCTCTTAGGAAAGATCACGAGTCGCGAGAGAAAAGCGAGATATAAGAAGCCGAGAGAGTTGTGGAGTTTGCCAATAACAAAGTGACTAGTCTGGTTCAAAGGAGAGACGAAGGACAGCTAAATGTAATGAGTATCAGACGTAGGAGGGAAGAGCTCACTGCAGGAGGGAAGCGACGTGGAGTGGTAAGAAAGGCAAGGGAATTTTAATATCAGACTTTATTGCTGCCGAGCGTGAAGGAGATGAGCAGGAGGATGAAAAGTAAAGCCGGGAAAAATGGAGGTAAAGATGAGCATTGTGAGGTGAATAGTTTATGAAGTGAGGTCTTGTTTGTGCACGTAGGGTCAGGGGTGGGATGTGTTAACGTGCACCGCTGTTCTTTTTCTTGTCAAGGGTACGTTATCTCTCTCTCTCTCTCTCTCTCTCTCTCTCTCTCTCTCTCTCTCTCTCTCTCGTCTTGTTTTACTGTTAGCTTTTGTTGTTCTTTCGTTTTTCTTATGCAACCAAGAAACCAAGGACGAAAAAGTAGTTGATGGATAAATTAACACACACACACACACACACACACACACACACACACACACACACACACACACACAAAAGTTGCTTCATAAAATAATCAGCTGTCAAATCAAGAAAAAAGACCAATTTATTTTTCCATTTATTTTCCTACTTATTAATTTATTTTGTTTATTTCCTTGAGCGATAACACGGCACGTTTTATATGCCTAATGGGCCGCCGTGGTAAAGTGGAGCCATGCATGCTTTGGGGTCCGAGGGGTCTCCAAGCGCACTGGTTCGAATCCTGTCCACGGTCCGAGTGTAGGTTGGGCTTCCTCACTCGGGGCAACGGTTTCCTAGCGGGTGGGCTTTGAGATAGGAGGTACCCTAAAAAGTATCCCCTTTAGCTCATAAATTCCCGTGAAAGAGAGAAAAAAAAAAAAACTGGCACCGCACGAATTATGAAGTCATATACGCTTGAGGTAATCTGTAAACAATTCCCTTTTTTTTTCATATATAGGGAGTCATTTGATATTCACCTTCATCCTCGTCTTCTCCCTCATCGTCCTTCTTATCGTCTCATCCTTTATTCTCTTCTTTATTCATTCATCTTGTTGCCTCTTCGTTTTGTTCATGGTCGTTGTGTTTCTTCTTAAACAGCGAGAGTCACTTTATATTACACGACGGGAAAACCAACTTAGTTCATCTCACATGCTGACCAACTGACTCATAAAAGGAACTGACTGACTTAACGATCTAATTGACTAACTAACTAAGCTCACTGACTTACTAATCTTGCTTAACTCACCGACTGACTCACTATCCAAACTTAGAATTGCCTGACTCACCAAGCAAACTCAAAACTGTCTGACTCACCAAGCAAACTCAAAACTGTCTGACTCACCAAGCAAACTCAAAACTGTCTGACTCACCAAGCAAACTCAAAACTGTCTGACTCACCAAGCAAACTCAAAACTGCGTGACTCACCAAGCAAACTCAAAACTGCGTGACTCACCAAGCAAACTCAAAACTGTCTGACTCACCAAGCAAACTCAACACTGTCTGACTCACCAAGCAAACTCAAAACTGTCTGACTCACCAAGCAAACTCAAAACTGTCTGACTCACCAAGCAAACTCAAAACTGTCTGACTCACCAAGCAAACTCAAAACTATCTGACTCACCAAGCAAAATGAACTGATAAACGGACCAATGAACAAGATCTAACTGCCTTAACGTGAACAAACAAACTAATAAAACAAACCTTACTAACTTGACTAACTAGACACACACACACACACACACACACACACACACACACACACACACACACACAGAGAGAGAGAGAGAGAGAGAGAGAAGCAGGCAGACAGACAGACAGACAGAAAGACAAACAGACAGACAGGTAAAGAGACAGACAGACTGACAGAGAGAGAGAGAGAGAGAGAGAGAGAGAGAGAGAGAGAGAGAGTATGTAGGGTTTGTCTAGCTAAGTAATAAACCAGGTAGCTTTACATAACAAGGCGTTTTCCTGTTACCCAACTCTTATTTAAAAAAAAAACATAATTAGACAAAATAAACCACCTCGTATCCCCATTGATAGCGACCTCTACTGCCTAAATACTTATAAGAAATGAAAAAAAATAACTCAAATCTTTAAAGTAAGAAGCCAAATCGTGTACCGTAATTACTGTCCTTATTTCCCAACTCTTGAACAAACACAAGGCGGAATCATTACGTAACTCTATTTCCAAGGGATCAAGGAGTAAGTTCTCGTTACATTTAAAGGATTTCATTTACTTGGGAACTGTATGCATTTTTTTTTTTTTTTTTGGTAGTGATGATGTTAAGGTTATTTTTGTTACACTCCTCTTTAGTGCTAGGTCTCTGTGTCTCTGTCTGTCTCTCTCTCTCTCTCTCTCTCTCTCTCTCTCTCTCTCTCTCTCTCTCTCTCTCTCTCTCTCTCTCGGTTGAAGCTGAGCCGATTCTGAGCTTTAAATAAGACTAAACAAACCAATAGATGGGAATACGATGAAAATACGTATAACCATTTCTAGTTTTTCGTTTTTCCACCAGGGACTGTGCACATGTAAACCTTATCATTTCTTGCATCTCACCTTACTGTCTTATGACCCCAAAATGTACCTTTTATCCACCTTATTCCAACCAACACACGAGACTTTAGACTTTACGAAATGCGGGAATTATAAGCAACATTTTAATAGCAGTCTCGAATTACCAAGCGAGACTGCCATTCAAGAGGAGCAAGAGTAATATTTTTCCATGGACTTCTCGTGGGGTTCTTTGCTTCCTCCTCATCCAGCGCCTCTTTGACTCGCTTCCTCTCCCCTTTGAGCCTGGAGCACTGAGGGTCGAGGGCTGGTTGGAGCTGGGCTGAGTCTGGCTTAAGGGGAAAGGGGCTTAAGGCTGCACCAGACACGTGAAGGACAGCTTGGGGGGATGATGTACTCAGAGAAATGGAACCCTCAGCGTCTTGTGTTATGGTGGTTTGGCGTAGTGATGGTACAAACTGAATAGAGGAAGGTAGTTTAATGAAAGTGATGCGGTGATGTTGTGTCTCTGTGTTAAGTGGTGGAGTAGTAATGATGGAACGGTTAGCGATGGATAGAGTAATGCTGTTGTTTTTTTCCTATGGTGTGGCTTGATAAAAGAAGAGGTTGCAGATAGATTGGGTTTGATAAAAGTATTGTTTGTCTTTTTATTTTTAGATAATGATAGAAGAGATTGCAGAAAGACTGGGTTTGAGAAAAATATTGTTAATCTTTTCACTGGTGTACGATGTGGCTTAGTAATGATAGGTCTGATAGGGAAAGATAAGGAAATGTCTTTTTTTATATTATTGTGTTGCGTGATGATAATAGATAGGGAAATAGAGTTTGAGGGAGATATTTTTTTTCAACAACAGGAAATTTACGTCGTTCATATGAGATTCCCCTGATTTATTAGAGAGAAGGTAACACGTGGCAGTGAATCAAATCTTCTGTGCCTAACCGAAGACGAATGAAAAAGTCTGGTTGTCTGATATATAAAGACAAAGTAATGATACACAGCAAATAATTTCCACTAGTGTTAAAAAGTCGATAGTTTACCAGATAGAGAGATGCACGTGACAATAACTTATCCTTCACTTCTTACTGATAATAAAGAAACAGACTTGCTTATTGAATACATGAAAAGATTAACACCTTCAGTGATAAGAAAATAACAAATGGAATATTGCAAAGGATATATTTATTTATTTTCATTAGATAATTAGAACACGATTCATTTTGTGCAAGTTATATATAGTTGAGCATAAGACTGGATTCTCCGTGTACAGCAACAGCCACTCGTGCTTGAGAAACAATGCCAGGAGAGGCCGTCATTAGCGAAGTGGGTTTTGAAACAGCGAGGCTTTGTTGCTCTTCCTAAACACTCACCGCCAGAAGGTAAGAACACAACACAGCATTACCTGGGATCTGACGTACAATTCACAACTTTTCTGGAGGTAATGAATAAGTCTGCGTATGTATATGTATAAACCGAGAAATCTGACACTTCCTAGACTATCTACTACTTGTGGATACTACTTCCTC